>NW_008607727.1:22455-31782 GCF_000691845.1 Merops nubicus | reverse complement strand
GCGGTTCAGGGCTCTGAATTTCTGTGTCAGCGTTTGTATTCTGAAGTGCACTGGAGCTTTTGCTGCTTCTTCAATAAATAGCAAGCTGCAGGGAAAGGTAATGCTGGTATATATGGATTTCCCTCTGGATCTGCCCTTCTTTTCTTTTTCTTTCCTATACAACTCGGTGCTGCTGATTAAGCATTTACAAGACCTTTTCACTGAACATCATGCAGGTTAGTGGTTTAAGCCAGGACTACAAGCAACAGTTTTGTAATCCTTGTCTTGCTTTTTGCAGTGCTGAGCCAGATCCTTTCCCAGCCTCTTGCCTCCACCAGCACCCACTGCCATGCCTGGTGAGAGAGAGATACCTTAGTAATAAACCCTTTAAAAAATACCATCCCCTCTTCTACCCTGATGATTCTCCACCTTTACTCAGGAAAGCCTTCCTGATTTGCCGTTGGTCTCCTGCAGCAAAACAAAATATTCTGTTTGGTGACTCCCATAGCACTGGAAATGCTCTGCTTGCTCTAGGTTTGTGTAGTTTTGTAGATGTACTTGTAAAGTGGCTCGTGACACCTGATGTGCCCTTTCTCTGGCAATCGCCCATCAAAGAGTGGCTTCAAGGGGTGGAAATACCTGTAGGATATGTTGGTTGTCAGGTTTCTAAATGAACTTCTCCAAGCTCCTTTGAGATGAGCGGTACCTGTTGGCCTCTCTCCATGCCGCGGTGTCGACTGCGTTATCTCCTCCTAATTTAACAATAACGTTTCCCAGGCTGAGCCTGGCTTGTGTGCTTCCGCCTGCATGGTGGCAAATTCAACACAGCACATCAAAGGGCAGCCTGATAAACCCGCTCTGGTGTCATCAAGCTGTAGGCAGAAGGTTGTTGTTGATGTTGGATACCAGTTGCTGAGCTACCCTGTTGGCTTTGGCAGCATGGGCTTCGTTTCTAACCTACGTGGACAGATGTTTCTGTTGGTCCTAACTTGACCCTCTCTTTAGAGAAGGGCTTGGTCTTCCTATCCATTGCCAGCTTCATGCCTGCTTCTAGTTGTGTCTTGGGTCAGGGCAGAGGCTGCTGGTACGGATGCGTGAGAGCCTGTGGCATATGCGGTCTGCAGACAATTATACAGCATCAGTTTCTAACTTAAGTGTTTCATTTCCCAGACAGTAGTAGCCCACTGCATCTCTAAAAAGCAAGGAATGATGGAAGATGTATTTGCACAGCCTGTGCCAAGTCAAGCTGAGCTTGCAGATTGCGTTGCATGTGTAGCTCTAGTGACTCCCTGGAGCAAGACTTTAAGGAATCTTTCCATGCTGTCTTTAGCCTGCCTCAGCCCCCTACATCTGAATATTCAATTACATTGACCGTTTGCAAATAGCTCAGCAAACACCTCCAGAGTGGTGAGAGAGACCTGTAATGGTTAAACTTCTGCCCAAAGGTGAAGGCAAGGAACCTACAGAGGGAGGTGATAGATTTGATCCCAGTGATCCTACAGCCCCAGGCAGGGCTTGAGCCTGACCGGTGCTGCCCAACAGAGCCCAGTGCTGGTTGCATGTCCCTGCGGCTGAAGCTGCTGGAGCTGGGTCCCAGAGGTGCTGCCGGCTGCTCCAGCCACCCTGGTTTCTGGTGCTGCCAGTTAACCTTTGGCTCCAGCTCCCAAGGCCTGCTTGGCAAGTGGTCCCTGCTTTGCACTGGGCCATTGGGCAGAAGAGAACAGTGCAGAGGGGCTGCCATGCTCTCTGGGGGGGTTTAGTAATAATTATTACTAATATAACAATAATATTCATCAACCTGCCACTTGTCTTGGGAGTGAGTAGTCCTGGGCTTGCAGTCTGAGCCCAGACTGGGCTGTTTAGGCATCACCCTCCTCAGGGTTATGACAAAACTTTGTTAATTAATAAACAGAAAGTTTTGCCAGAGCCCTGAGCAGCAGGTGACATAGCAATAAAACGTTGTTGGAAAGAAAGGTAACAGCTGGGAAAGCAGCAGTGCTGTATGTTAACCCATAGCAATGGCTTCCATAGGGGGTCACCAGTCCATTGCAACGGTTGAGCCAGGAATATGACGGTTTCTTGCTTATGATCTAAATCAAAACTAAGCACGTGTAGAAAAGCAAAAAATGTCCTTGAGTTTTAAGTGCCTGTAATCTGTTTCTAAAAGCTGGATACCAAAATATCCCTTTGATTCTCAAAGGTAATTGTACCTCTTAATTAGATGAAGAGAGAAAAAAACAAAACAAAACAAACTTCTGCACCCTGAGATCTTGCTACGTAAATGATAATTAACCCCTTGGCCCTGGAAGTTGAGGTTTCCTGCCCCTGAGTAGAGATGCCAAGCGCATTAGGAGCACTTAGCGTGGGGTGCTCTGGCCCACCGCGGCCGAGGGGCCAGCGCTGCCCCACAGATACCCCCGCTGGAAGAAGGACAGGATGCCCAAGGGGAAGCACTCGATCTGCCATTTGAGGACGTCGGTCCGGCCTGCTTTTTTCATTTGAGAAGGACGCCGCCAGGGGAATAATAAACCCGCCAAGGGAGGCAAGGTCACGGGCCGGCGCGGAGGCGGGGGCGCGGCGAGGGCCTCTCCCTGGCGAGCGGTTTTGTTGGCTGCCATGGCCGGTCGCCTCGTCAGGAGAATGGCTCTCGGCGCTCCCGCCTCACGCACCTCCAGCGAAATAATTGTCTGGTGCCAGACACACTTGGCTGTGCCTGTTGTGTGCCGGGCGCGCCAGGCAGGGGCCGTCGGCCACCCACTGCTGCCATTCACCAGCATCCTGCTTTTTTGTCTCCTTTTCATTCATGCCTGTCGGGGGATGAGCTTTAACTCTTCACACTGGAGGTGGACCTGCGGTGAAGCGCCAGGTCGGGGCAGCTGGAGGCAGGGAGGAGGAGGAGGAGGGCAGTGTGGCCATGGCTGTGGGGATGCTGGAGGCCAACCCAAGCCCGCCTGCACCTGCGGCTCTCCCTGTCCCACTCTCCTCCTCTGCAAAGGGATCTGCTTACCTCATGACTTCAGTGGAGGACCAGGCCTGGTGGGCGCCTGCATTTAGAAAAGTCATCTGCTTTCCCCACCTGGAGCTTGCACAGAAGCGCCATAGTTCATGTTAGCTGGTTGCTCTGCTCCTTTTGGCTCCTGGGTGGAGAAATGACTCTTCTGCTGTGGGTCGGTCCCACGTGGCTGCAGCTCTGTGCTATGCTATAAAACCCTTGCAGATCCCTGGAACCACTCTGGCAACCTGCTCTACTTGTAGATGTCCCTGGTCTCTGCAGGGGTGTTGGACTAGATGACCTTTAAAGGTTCCTTCCCACCCAAACCATTCCATGATTGTATAAGGTGGTGTTGGCCAAGCGCTGCATCTTGCCCCATGGGTTGTGTGGCATGTCCTCTGGCTCCTTCATGCTGGTGGCTCTGCTGATGGGCACCAGCAGCTCCTCCTGCAGCAGCAGTGGTCAGCTGAGCTCAGGTGGTAGCAGCAAGTGTGGGGTGACTTGGCCACTTTGGTGGGTTTCTGAGATGGCTTCGTCCTCCTGTGGCAAAGGTGAGAGACACCCTTGCTCCTCAGGCTTTACTTGGAGATGTGGCCATCAGGACTGCCTGTAAATATTTCTGGTTTGCTATGTATAAGTAATAGTGGGGAATTTCCTTCTCCTGTCTGCTCCAAAGATTGTAAAGAGAGATCAAATAGGAAAGTAACAAGGTGTCCTGGTGGAGGGGGGAGGACATGCTCTCTGGCATGGGGTAGCAAATGCTGGAACAGAGGGTTTGTCCTTTGGGTTTTGTCCTTTCTCTGTACGTCTGACAATTTTTAGAATTTAAAGATCTGGCTGAAGAGCCTTCCAAGGTAAATGGGCTCTGTCCGTCCATGTTAGGATGGGTACAGGCTGGACATGTACAGCAGCAGTGGCACCTGCCAGCGTGGCACCCATCACCTGAAGGGCTACCATGCAGCCACCCCCTCCAGAGTGGGGAGGGGAGGAAGAGGGATGCTCTAGTGCAGGGAAGAGAGATGAGAATTTTTTGGCTGGGAACATGGGGCTGAGTCTGTGCTTTATAGGTAACCTGGGTCTCTAGATGAACTGGGATAAATAACAATAAAATACAAATTTTACGCTGTCTGTGCTGATTCTTTAAGCCCAGAATATTCCAAAATAAGCTATCAGAGATCATGCCTCTTTTCTTTGCTGCTCTTGTTCGTAATGCCTCACATGAGGACTGGCTTAGTTCCATACTTCATTTACTTTTTAATTTAGGATTTAACATAGGATCTCCTTTTCTTTATCCAAACACTTACGGCTTGAATGGAGGATTATATTTGAGATTTTTTAAAGTACCTTTATTAAAATGTAAGACTAATTTTACAGTTCTGACAGGTCTTATTTAAATACCTGGTGCCAGATGCCTTTTGTCCCAAATGACTCTAGGGGAAAAAAAAAAAAAAAGAAAAGACTTAAAACTTCTCATGCAATTACAATGCAGTAAAAGGCAAGTAAATAGTCTTACCTGTGCTGTGGACTGGGGGTAATAATTTAAGAAAAGCTCCCTGATGAATCCATTTCCAAAAATTAATATGTGAAACTCAATGTGCTAAAGGCAGAGTTTATGTGATGTCTGATTCATATTTCTCTGCTATTCATTTTTTTTTTTTTTTTTGTTATTTCTGTTGTTGCTGCTCTGAGAACAGTTGAAAGAATTGTGCTATATCTGTAGGGAGAGACCTTTTCAAAGGGGTTGATGCAGAGAACCCTCCTCTGACGTGCTTCACCCGAGGGACTCGCTTTGATTGCAATTGATTCCAGAGGATGTGTCTCCCAGAGGTGCTGCTGTAAAAGATCAGTTCTTGTCCACCTGTTTCAATCCTTACCCCAAAAGAGTCCCACTCTCATATTCCTGAGTGACAATTTTCTATACTTCATTTAACAATACGTTATCTTTTATTTGGCAAAAGCAAGCTTCAGCAGCACAAGCATTAAACAGTCAAGTAGCTTTAAAATGGTGTTTGCTTCCATTTGTGAGAACAAACCCTGGTTTATATCTTAAAACTGGTTAAAATCTTAAAACGGAGGAATTTTCCCCATGTGCCAGTACATTTTTTTCTGGTAGATTGTGCTGTTGCCTCTTCTCCTCTGGGTTCCAGAGCCAGAAGGATCCCATTGAAAACACCAGAGCATCCTGCAACTTTATTTTCAACGCATTTTTTTACTTACTGGAAGAAGTGAAAGTTACAATGAGCCCCTTTGAGAAAATGCGTGAGCATGCTTATAGTCCTATCCATAAAATTAATTGTCATAATTTCAATTTTTTTTCTGGCACAGAATAAGAAACCTGCTCAGTAGAACTCAACATCTTCATATGTTAGACATGGCTCATAATCTTAATTCAGCTAACACGGCAAATGCTTTATACATTTCTCCTGATTAGCCCCATTTTGGAGCACTCACAAATACAACAGTGGAACCTGGATGGACTAACTTTTGGAGTATGTGAAATCATCATGGTGTTGGCATACGGGAGAGATTTATGTGTTTGGGACTCCTTGGTGAGAGGATATGGTGGTGCTAACATCACACCTACTGTATTGCTGAGGAGGAGCAGCCAGCCACTGGGCTGCCCAAGAGAGGTGGGTGAGTGCTTCAGAGTAAATGTGGTCTGTCCTACACTTCTGGCCACAAATAAAGGAACTCTGGAGAAGCAAGAGCACATGGGGTTCCTACAGTTGTCATTCCCCGCTTATTATTTTTGTGTACGCCGGTATTTTTATTTGATTCAGCTGAGAGTGGGAACAAGAGAGTCAAAATAACTTCAGCAGGATTTGTTCTTGTGGTAATTCTAACACTCTGCAGGATGGGAAAGGTTCATGCTATTTCCAGACCCAAGAGACTCCAGTGCTTTGGATGTGTTTCAGCTAGGTGCTCAGGGCCAGGTTCTGAGGTCCTTGTCTGTTGGGCTTGACTGTGTCAGTAGGAGTTTATTCAAATGAGAATGATCAAAGACATGAGGGTTTGGCCCTTTATTTTTCATTTTAGGTGCTTTTTCAAGCATAACAGAGCTTCTGAACTTTTTTGAGGCTCATCCTTCACTAATTCCAGACTTGGAGCCTGGCAGCTTGTCAAGCAGTTTTCCTGCCTCTGTAGAAATACTGTCCACTTGAGCTGTGTTTGGAGGCAGCAAGACACCCTGGTGAGATAGAGGAATTTCTGCGCTAACATTTTAAACGTTTCTCTTTCCAGGCTTATTTCTTAGTCATTGCAAGTTTGCAGGTGGCAAAGTTCAGTGCAGAATTTGTTCACTGCCACTCCCCGCCCAGGCGTTCTTAAAGCACACAACCTGTCGCCTCCACTTTTACTGAATCTTGTCTAAATAAGCTTATTCACCATCATTGAAGCAACCACCAAAATATTTTTAGTGTCTCTTATGGTGAATTATGTCTAAAACATCTGCAAGAGGCCAAGTCTGATTCCCCACTAGCTTAATCCTGTTTCCTTAGATCTACAAATGGGCGCAAGTGGCTCTGTGTCAGAATGACAATATTTTACATTCATTTTTCACGTGGGTAAATGATGACCAGCCTCTGGGTAGTGCTGTCTAGGGCCAGGAATATGGTACTTAGAATTTTCATGTTGTACTCAGATATTTTTTTATTTTTGTTTTTCCACAGAATCACAGATGGGATTTATTAAGTTTTTATTTACGTTGGGCAGAATGTCTAAGACCTGCCTTGGTATTTATTCTGGTCTTGCATCAGCTGAACTATCAAGCACTTTTCATATGCATGGACTGGTAAAAGACCTTAAGTTAGAGAATTTTCATTTAATCTTCTCCCAAGATGAGGAGAATAGAGTCAGTTTATAGGGACTGTGTCTGGAAGCTTTGTCATCCTTTAGGAGCATGGGTAGTCTTGAGAAAAGCACTTCTTTATTTCAGAATCTCCTTTTTTTTCCCCTTGATATTGCTATTCTGATATAAGCAACACATCTCCTACAGGGTGGGGTCGCAGGGTCTCCCGAGATGGTCCCTGAGGTGCTTGGGGAACACCAGCATCGTTCCCTGGGCTTGTTTTGTTGGCTGCTGCTGAACTGATAGTGGAGTTTTTCAATGAGCTCTCCCTACAGATGAGAGCCCTGCAATGGTGTGACAGGTTTAAAGTGGAGGTTTCACTAGTGTATGAGTGGTATTTTGTTACCTGACTGTCTCGAGGTGTGCACCCCCATGGGTTAACTGCTGTGGCAGTGTGTCATGCTCACACATCTGTGCTGGGCTGGATGCTCAGGCATGGTTGGTACCTCCATGGATATTTCCACATGTCTTGGCCTTCTGCCATGTAGCTGTGCCCAGTGAGCACAGAGGACATAGCTCAGCATCCTGGAAATGGGCATGAAGTCCTGGGGATCCCTTCTCAATGTTAGATGGTTGTAGATGAGAGTGCCTTGAAAGCATCTTCTGGAGACTGAAGTTCTCAGCTAGTGGAGAGGTGAAACCCAGAGGAAGATGTCCCAGGGTGTGCAGGAACGGGAAGGTTAGCCCTTGTTTCTCTGTTAAAAGTGCTGTGATCCTGCACTTTCCTCCATTACATCAAGTGTTGGGGCGGTTGCAGGTAGGCAGGGTGAGGAGGCAGCCTTGCAGAGGGGGAAGCTCACACCTCTGTGTCCAAAGCTGTGCTCCTGGTGTGTCCAACCATGCAGCTGGTGACAGAGGCAGGACCCTGAACCCATGTAGGGGTCTTTATCAGCACTCGAAAGACTTCCGATGTGTGTGAAGCCCTTTGTGTGAAAGTATTTGCAGGATCAGGTTGCTGCAGTGTAAGTGCCTTTGAGGTCTTTGCTGCATTATAGATTTTCTTCTGATGTCTCCTATGCAAATATTTAACCTGTCTGGTTCCTGAGAGCTCCTAAGGCTGTTACACGGGTGGCAGGTTGTCTCTGCAGCCTTTCCTTTGTTCACACACAGAGCTGTCCTGCCCCAAAATTGGACAGGGAGGAGTGTTGCAGGAACTTGGCACCTGGCATATGTTCAAGTGTCGATGCTCTGTGGGGTTTATGTGCTTGCTGACCAAGTGAAAGAGATGATGCTTCAAAGAAAACCTCATTTAGAGACACAGCATTTTTAACAGCCCAGGTTAGGATGGGCTGTGCTGCTCCCTGTGCAGCCCCCCAGCTCTGGCACCGGGCAGTTGTCTTGCTTGTGAAAAGTGGTGCCTTAAAAAAGAAAATACCTGGAGTCTGGATCTTGGAGCTGCTCTTACTCCTCCTCCCCACGACCATCCCTTTTAATAATTTGACATACATATCCTAGCCTTGCTCAAGACAGACTCGATGAGGTAATTGCAGTGGTATGTGGGTCAGATCTCTGCCCTCCTGAGCACCAGCCTTATTGATTTTGGTGGTTACTCCTGATTTCACCTGAATAATTGAGAAGGGAGTTGTGTCGTATAGGTTAGAACTGTTTAAAATGATAAAAAAGATACAGTTTGGAGGGAGACACAAGCATGCAAACAAAGCTTGAGGATGCAGCCTTGATTCCTTTGCTTGTTTGTAGCCTGTGGGCTTTATTACACCCTCCAGACTTTACCTAATTTTGGCATTATTCCCTTGTCATTACATCATGAATGTGAAGTGGAGATGGGGTCATTCTCTCCTATGTTGTGTTCATAGAAGGGATTCACGTGGCTTTGGTAGGGGGTAGACTGTGTTTGAACAGGTTTCAACTGTTTAAAGCACCCTTGGCCATGCTGGGGCTCATGCTGGAAGGTTCAGTCCCCTCTGAGAGCCTTTTCCCCAGGGAATCTATTTTAACTGCCCTGCTTTGTGATGCCTGTGTACAGCACAAGTAGCTGTAGTCTCAGTCTCTCTGTGGTTCCTCTTGCAGGATTTTTACCTGCCAGAAGTAAAAAAAGCAATGGTGGATAGACTTGAAGTATCCAGTCCTTCCATACTTTCCTTGTGTTCTCCCCTTTATCTTTTTATTTATCTGAAACTTAGTGGCGCTCAGGAGTTTGTGATATGTGCATGTAAACCTTACACTTCTCAGGTTCCCTCTTTCTCCTTTCTTTCCCCATGCTATTCTGGCTCCTGTCCTCCCACTCTCAGGAAATATTTGAAAGATAATTTGGCATGTTTTCTGCCACCTTCACATATCTCCCTGACTTCATGTTTTCTTAGCTGGAAGATAGCTTTTCAACATATATATGTAATCCTTTTCACCTAGACGTGTGAGGAATTCCAATCTCTTCCAGTGGGAGTTTTCAGGAAGGTTTAGGTTAAATGGGCCAATAAGGCAAAAACATGTAGCAGAAGATCTCACTCTCTAAAGACATCTTTTCTCTTGCACTCTTTTCTCCCCCCTCCCC
>NW_008607727.1:6245-22398 GCF_000691845.1 Merops nubicus | reverse complement strand
CCCCCCCCCCCCCCCCCCCCGGAAATATATCAGAATATCTAGCTGTCAAAGAATTTAAACAATAATACCTGATCTGAAGGCTAGAGTGCAGAGCTTTTGAAAATAAAGATCGTAATCTCTCTACGAAGTATCCAGGGATTAATGGAGCTGGAAGTCAGGTGTCCTGAGCTGCAGGCTGCCGTGCAGCAGGCTGCTCTGGCTTGGTGGGACTTATTCTACCTGAGCTTTCAACAGCGATTCTCTTGAATTTTCCCTGGAATTTTCATTGTGGCCATAGCACCTTTATCACAGAGACAAGACAGCAAGCCCAGTCCAGTGTATATTAGTTTAAATCCTGTTGGTGGTGGCTGAGCTTTTCTCCTGCTGTGTGTTATTGGGGGGGAGAACCCAGCAGCCCCCTCTGCTGGGCCAGCCTCCATCCCCCCAAAATTCTTGTTGTAATGTTCAGGGCTGGGATTCATTCCAGCTGATTTTAACTGACAAGATGTGTTGTCCAAGGTCTGTCTCTGGGATCCTGAGAGGATTTAGGGAGAAGCTTGCTGTAAAAAGGAGAATTGGCTTTAAGGGGTGCCTCAGGCTGGAAGCCAGCTGGGTTATGAACCCAGCCCTAAAGCCATACTGATCTCTCTTGTACAAACAGACATGAAGGATCCCTAGAAATAAGAACAGGTTTTCAACATCTTAAGGCTAATTTTTTTTTCAGAATTAGGTACCTATGGGTGGCCTTAACTTGTACTTGGGCAGCTACGGTCACAGAGGAGAGCAAAGAGCATCTGTTGAACCTCGTTCCATTTGCCCCCCAGTCCTAGCCACTGGGTGCAGGATGATCTCTGGGGCTCACAAGCCTCCTTGGGGTGCTGGGGTGAGTATGCTGGTGTATTTACTGGTGTGGGTGTCGCACTGGATGCTTGCCCATCCGCTGCTGCTCAGTCTGTGCCGTGGCACTAGCCCAGGAGGGATCTCTGTGCCCACGTAACCTTTGCAGCCTGCAGGAAAGGTGACTTCCATTTAGAACTAAATTATGACATTATTTTATTAGCTCTTTAAACTTTATTTAAATTCTTTATTTTAAAAACGGGAGGAAGGTATCATATTTTAATTAGCAGCAGTGTCAAAGGAGACCTAGATTAATTATTTGAAATCACTCCATCCAGATGGTTTTAATTTTCACAGCAGGGAACCGGCATCTTTTTAAGGTGATATTTTTCAAATTAAAATCAGCTTGGATATTACTCATACTGGCTGCAGAGCGAAGGGGTGGGGAACACGAGCCGCTGTGCCCCGTGTTTGTCCATCTGAGCGTGGGCTGCCATGGGGGACCTGCTTCAGAGAGGTGCTGGTCGCCAACTGTCCATCAGGACCACAGCTCAAGGCTCTGGTGTCTGATATTCAGCATTATTCTTAGCACTGAGACTGGGATGGGTGGGCAGCTTAGTTGGGAACTTGCTGTGCCCTGCTCTAGCCCTTGAGCAAGCGGTGGAGCTCTCACTTCGGTGGGTGGCCCTGGGTCTGTATGCATGCCTGGGTGGATTCGACACTGGAGATCTGTGGGCGACTCCTTGGTGCTCTGGGTGTTGGCCATGGTTCTTGGGCCAATTTTTGTGACTGCTTTTGCTGGCTCCGTAACCTTCCCTCATTACGGAGGCTGCTGCTCTTCCTCCCTGAGGCTGACCGTTAGTCCTCTGCTCGTGTGAGGACAAAACCTTTCACAGTCACCTCTTTAAAGACAGTCAGTCCCTTTGGCTGTTCCCTTGTCTACTCATGATGCATGGCATCTGAGCAGCCTCCCTGAACTTATTTGAGCAGTGGGCACTCACCAAGTTATATACCGCGTTGTCAGCCTCCCCTTGAAGACCTGTCTTTGACCCTCTGCCATCCTCTCCCTCGTCCTGGCTTGGCTCATCTTGGTATCCTTACTACGGTGGAATATTTCTAGTTCCTGTGGCCCTTCCTCACTTAAGTGGTCACTGGTTCAGTGCCACCTTGGCAGGTGTGGAGAGAAAGCCTGCAGCACCTTGTTGTCACTTGCAAGCTGGTCTCCATCACAGATCCCCAAAACCATGGTGTGTTTTAGAGACTTAGGTAGATATCCATATTCATACATGACTGTAAATAATATTCTGCTATAAAACAAGCCTTATCCTGCTTGCTGTCAGAAAGAAGTCATTAAGTATCCCCTGTGATAGCAGGCTTAACAAATATATCTAAATAAATATAAGCAGCTAGTAACTGGAAAACCCTGAACTTGAATATGTGACTGAGTTGCAAAGGGAAAACTCCATTTAGGGCCCTTGTGAGTTAAAGGTTTGTGATATTTGCACTGCTGCAGAAGCCAAAAGCTGACTTTACAAGTGGGAAAAATATTAATGCATTTAAATGAAACAAACTCTTATTTCTATCCCCATGGTAAATCCTTACAGTGAACATATTTGCTCTTAGAGGGTTTTAAAGTTTGAAATATGAATGCCAAAAAGAATGTGACTTTTTGCAGCACAGATCAAACATTCTCCAGAGTTTGGCAAAAGCTGTGTTTCTACGGTAAGGTCTTACAAGTGTGAGTATTTCCAGAGCAGGACTGTGGATTTGCACTTGCTAACACTTACACATTCTTGCATTGTGTCTTGACCATGTCTCTCCCCCACCGTATCAGAGATGGATCTGAACCAAAACGTCCAGTCTGCCTGTTCCTGCTTCTCCAGGGAAATTCCTGGAATCCGAACCTCGAGCATGACTGGAATTTGTGTTTAGTTCAGAGATGGAATAAAACGCTGAATTTGGACATGTCCAGGTTTTTGAGATGGTGATGGGATGCTACATGTCTGGGTGGCAGCTTGGCTACTTCTGCAAATGCAGTTGTGTCTGAGCAGATGGCTTATGAAGGTGCAGCAGGAAACTGTCCTCCGTCATGGGCAGGAATCTGTCCTCCGTCATGGCTTCTGGCAGTGCTGCACACCAGCTCTGGCCTCAATAAATGTGCAAGGCACTATGACATAGGCCACATTCCTCCCAGTTAGAGCAGGAGTCATGGACGTCGACTGCCCGAAAGCAATTAGTGACCTCCTGGGAGCATAGCTAGACACACAGCGGATGTCTGCAGGGCGGGTGTTTATCAGACAGAAGAAGCAGCACCAAATTTCTCCCTTGCCAGCTCTTGTGGTGACCTTCAGGAGACGACTATGATGTTTTCTGACGTGAGCATGAAGTTGGACCGCTTCTCCATAGTGTTTGAGGGCTGCTGGCTATGGGGAAGAGATTTTAGTCTTGTTATATTAGTCTTCTATCTCATGAGAATAAAATCTATATTCTTACCCTCCAAGAACCCTTCTGCAGCATGAAGGAGAGCATTAGAAATGAGCTTGATGGGGTTGGTGTGGACAGGTGGAGCACACACATGCATACTCTGTGCTAAACTGGCATTAAGTCTGGAGCATCCATGTAGGAGTCCATGGAGATGTTAGGTCTGCACCTGTGACCAAGCCCTTGGGTGGTTCCTTGGGTTGTTCCCTTGCAGAGCATCCCAGCGTGGTGTGGTTCAGGTAGAGGCAATGGGACAAGGCGCTGATGAGCTTTGCATGTTCTGACTTAATGGGACCACACTGGTAAATGATTTTTTTTTTCCTTCTTCCTTTACAAGCCCAGCTTCTAGTGGAAACAGACACTTTTGGCAGTCAAGTCCGGATCAAAGGGAAGGAGACAGACTTCTACCTTTGCATGAACAGGAAAGGCAAGCTAGTGGGGAAGGTAAGTGTTTCCCATTAATTCATTTGTAACATGAGTGTTACCTTTAGCAGCCTCCTCAAGGCTGTAATGATGTGTTCAAGCTTCGCCTGTCAGCCTCAAATGAAAAGCAGGACAGAGGTGATGTGGAGCTTGCAAGGCAGCCCTGAGCCTCCCCCACATCCATAAAATCCAGCTCTGCTGCCAGCCCTGGGCTTCTCTGGTGATGTGTTGGGTGCGGATGGGTTTTCTCTTGACAGTTGTGTTAAACTGGTGTGAGATGTCATCTCACCGTCATGGCCACCTTCACAATAGTGCCGTCGCTCAATCTTTCTTTGGAAATTCAGAAGAAAAGGGCAAGGGGAGGTTGGTGCTGGGAAAGTTGGCAACGTCAGGCTCCTTTCAGTGGTGAGCCAGGGGATGGTGTGGCAGAGCTAACACTGGAATCTGAACATCATAGTGGAACCAGGCCTCACAGTTATAGCATTCCAGGAATATTTCATTGCTTTGGATCCCCACACAATGGAAGCTTGTAACAAATAACAGTGCGTTCACCCATCTAGCTTAACTTCTTTGATGAAGTCCTATTTTCTTATGTATAAACTTGGTTTTGTAACTTAGGCAGTTCTTCTGTATTGCTGGCAAATCTAAGAGGCTTGCTAACCAGGCAGGGGTTTGCTCAAAGCTAAAATATCACCAAAAAAATTTTTAAAAAATTGATAAAATATCTGAGTCCTCAAAGGCCACCTCTTCCCCTCCCCTGCCTTGCACTTTGCACCACCAGAAATTAAAGCCTGGCATCTTTGTGGCTGTGAAAAAGGGAAGCTGAGTTTTGTTTTGAATCAACACAGTGAAAGCCACGCTCCCAAACAGAAACCAGAACCCAGATTGCTCTGATGAAGCATTGTTTACTTTTGTGGTCCTGAGGGTGACGCTTGTGGGACGAGCGCCTCCTGTGGAGCATCCCTCCTGCCACTGGTGTTTCCCTGCAAGCAGTGCGGGTGCTGGAAGTTGGACCCAAATTGCTCATGGCAGTCTGGCTGACCCACTGCCTGAGCGGCTTTGGCCAAGCAGGAGCATCCAGGATGCTGCCTGGAATCCCTGGGACTCGGAAACTGGGAAGATTGGACCAAAACAGGCAGTTCTCTCTGCTGCCCGCATTTCTGTGGTGCAGTTACTCCTCTGAATTAGGCACTGTTGTTTGAGCTTGGACAAATCCTAGAATGGCTGAGGTTGGAAGGGACCCTAGAGATCATGTCATCCAACCTCCCTGCCAGGCAGGGACACCTCTCAACTAGACCAGGTTGCTCAAGGCCTCATTTACCTTGGCGTTGAACACTTCCTGGGAGGGGCATCCACAACCTTTCTGGGTAATCTATTCCAGAGTCTCACCACCCTCATACTGAAGAACTTCTTCCTAAGATCTAGTCTAAGTTTTTTAACCAGATTTACACTTCTCAGGATACTAATGGATGCTTTTGAAGATGGCCTTGGCCTTTGTTGGACTTGATGATCTTAGAGGTCTTTTCCAACCTTAATGATTCTATGGCACTGAACACAAACCTGGCCTTTGATTTCTTTCTTTCTTTCTTTATTGTTCCTGAATTTTCCACCCTTTCAGTGTGATAATAGCATTTCCCCTGAAATGTTATAGGGATATTTTTGTTAATGTTTATGAGCTGCTGATACCACAGTTATGGAGACATTAGAAGCATTCAAGTTAGATGGGGCGAAATGAGCATGAAATCTTCCCTTTTTCTTTAATAGACCTTGGTGGATCAGCAGTGGCACACTGTGCAACCTGCACCCTCTCCTGGTCTACGCTGAGTATCCAGGAACAAAGTCAAAGGCTGCTTTTCAAAACCTGTAGTATAATTTTGGCAAGATTCATCCCTTGCTTTGCCCCATTGGGCACCAGGGCAGGACAGTTCTTTAGCTCATCACCTTTCATGCTGCGTAAACCTTTTGGTTTTTTTTTTAATGTACTTTCCATAATGTTAGGTTGGCAAATGGTTTGTTACGAAAAAATAAATAAATCTATTCTTGTAAATATGAGCCTTCTCAGCCCAGGCTGCTGACAAGTTCACAAACCAGCCGACCTGAGCAGGAGGGGGTACGGAACGTGGCATTTGGAAAGAAAATGTTCCAGACGTGTTGCCCATATTAGCAGCTTCTTATGAGCAAAAAAAAAAAGAGAAAATAATACCACGTCTTCTTGATACCAGCGAGTGTGGTTTTAATTAGTATCATAGTTTCAGCTCTTTTTGTGGCAAGTTTGAGGGAATGCTTTTTACTCAAATGCTCTAAACAGCTAGTAAACACCAAGGAAAACATTAGATAAAAATTACGCCTGGCTTTATACAAATATTTAAGTTCAGTCTGGGGGTGGAGGGGAACGAAACCCATAAACTGATTGTTTCACGGTTGCCCCAGTATGTTCATTTGGCAAGAGAGGAGCCGTGGGACCAAACTGGGTCTTTTTCTCTGCTCATTTCCTCCTGCCTTACACTGCATAATCCTGAACAATACCAGCATATGCCATCTGGCTTTGTTCTCCTCAGTCAGCAGTTTTGGATCCTCCCCACCCCGTTTGAAAACCTGCTTTGAATTTAGTCCTTTTTGTTTCCCATAATCACCTACAAAGGGTATTACAGACTGGAGCAGGTTGTTGTTGTTCTCAGCTGGAGCTGGTGAGGAAGGCAAGAGCTCCAGAGGTGGAGCTGGTTGTATGGCAGGCAAACAGACTAATTCATGGGGCTGAGGAGAGCAGCCTTTGTGTCTTTTTCTTTATTTATCAGACATTGTACCTAGGCCAGTGTTTCTGAGCAGAAGCCATCTGATGGAGCTTTCTCAGGAGCCCCAAGCCTTGTGTTTTCTCTCGCGCTTGGGTGTTACCACGTGTGTTCACGGCCAGTGTTGGTCAAAGGGCTTGGAGGTATTTTGGGGAGGCTTCTAACTTTATTTGTTATCACAGCATGTGACTGTTGAGGTCACTGACTCTTTACGTGCTGCTTATGAAAACTGAAGACGAGGCAGGTGTTGTGCAGGGAGTGACTTCTCTGTTAAAGGCAACCACCACCAAGGGAAAACAAACTGGATTGGTTCACTTCATTGATTCTTGATATTATGTTGAAAAAGGCTCAAGGAACATTTAATTTTATAATTTTGCTTCTGACTATTTTTTTTTCCTCTGGGATTTTGCTGCTTCTATGCATACGTACGTAGAAATTGTAGGTCCTGAGATTTCTGATTTTGCTGAAGTTTTCTACAGAACTTGATCACAGAATTGTAAAGTAGTTTGGATGAGCACGGACATCTTCAACTAGAGCAGGTTGTCAGAGCCCCAGCCAACCTCACCTGGAATGGTTCCAGGGATGGGGCATCGACCGCCTCTCTGGGAAACCTGGGCCAGGGGCTCACCACCCTCAGAATAAACAATTTCTTCCTTCTATCCAGTAGAAGTTCTACTCTTTGTCCTGTTACAACAGGCCCTACAAAAAGGTTGTCCCTGGCTTTCTGGTAGGCCCCCCTGAAGTTCTGAAAGGCTGCAACAAGGTCTCCCCAAAGCCTTCTCTTCTCCAGGCTTTATGGTAGAGTTATATTATGAGGAGAGCGATTAAAATATGAAAACTCAGAACTTCTTTAGTATTTTTAAAATTATTCCTATTTATTTGTCTCAGGGTTCTTACAAACATGGAGAAGGGGGACTCCAAAAGGTTCATCTCTCCTTCCAAAGAGAGGTACCATTTGACTTGTCCACTTGTGAGAAGGAACAAAGTTTCTGGTCACATGGAACGCATGAACTCCAGATATTTGCAGTAATTCAGTTAGGGTAGAAGAGGAGTGAGTGGTCTTTTTGGAAGAGCTCTGAGTTTCTAACTGTGGTTGTCCTGGGGAGTTGTCCTGTGGTTTTTCCCTCTGCCTCAGCTCTTATCTCTTGCACTGAAATAAAGACATCACAAAGTTAGGGCTTCATGTTTGTAGAAGGCTGTCAGAGGTAGGTCTTTTAAGGCTTCAAAGCAAGGAATAGCAGCGCTGGGTGTGAGTGGGTGGCTGTTAGTCAGCTTGGGCAGCTCTACCTGCTCTTGCTGAGTGTGTCCATACAGCAAATCCAGGCTCTCTAGAATTGCAGGATGCTGCAGGGATTTCCTTTCCCTGCCTTGACCCAGACCCCTCATCAGGAGAGCCTTTGTTTGTGGTCAGTGATCTCTGAACCTTAAACTGGATCTGTTGGCACCATTACAAGGTGACCAAAGTCCTGCCTCTTCCTCTGGGCTCTGATAGGGCTAGTGGCTGGTACGTGGCGATTGGAGCATCTCCTAATCCCCAGGCACTGTTGCCAGGGAATTTCCCACTGTTCTCCACCAGGCCTGTTTTTCTGGACTGACCAAGGGCAGAAGAGAATGGACTTTGGCTTCCTGCAAAGCTGCCAAGTGGAAGGAGAGGCTGATTATTGCAGACTGTGGGGAGGGAGACATCAGTTTTCAGAGCAGGATGTAGAAGCAGGGAAGGTAAATAATGACTGGAAGGAATGCAGAAGATTTGAGAAGGATGGGGAAAGAGCTAAACATATCTTTGATTTGATCCAGAAGTTTCTTCAGCAGACGCTCCGAGCAATCCCACTAATGTTCTTCCATGGCATTAGATGGATTATGTCTTTTCCAGAACTAGCAGCAATATTATTCCCTGTTGGTTTAATTTGGAGGACAGCATCATCTCTCAGTGTGTTAAGTCACTCCTTGAGCGCTCCCAGGAAGGAGAAGCAGGTGGTGGGTGCTGGAGCCATCTCCTCAGGGTAGGATGGGACTCGGAGTGCAGGTGGAGTTGGGACAGTGCGACAACTGTCAGAGGTGTGCTCCCATGTGATGCTGCTCCACATTATATGGCTGTAATCTCAATACTGCAAGTCTGCAGGCAACTCCGGCACCACTGTAGATGGGGGCGAGTCCTTCTTCTGAGGTAGGATGTGGCTGTGGAGAAAACTCCAGAACTAGGGGCAGAATTAGAAAAGCAATAGACAGAACAGGGTTTATCATAGGTATCATCCCTGCCAGCTCTACAGAAGGTGAGAGCAGTAAAGTTGTGTCCCAAGAAGTCCCTGCTAATTACATCAGTTCAGCTCCTTCTAACAAGTCAAACCTGAGAACATGCAATACTATAAAATAGGTGATTTCCCCCCAAATCCACATACTGACTTGTACCGTCTCTCTCTGGTTTTCTTTCAAAAATCCTCAGTGACTTGGCCTGCACACGCTCTCAGGAAATCATCATAGTGTACGTGCGTCGGTTTTGAAGAGACATTTTAATGAGTTTGGGGTTTTTTGTCCATTCTCTGTGCCTAACGTGAACAGTGGGGAAAAGCTGTTCAGTGAAAGGTAGGAACCCTTGGGTGGTTAGGGTGGCTGAGGCATTGCTTCAGATGGATGAGAGGGTACTCGGGTGCTTTCTGGGACAGCTTTCCTGACACCATGTCTGTAGTGCTAGAGCCCTCCTGGTGCTCACCAAACACAGATGGGCAGCGCTGAGCTCGAGCATGGTCCAGCTCCTGAAGAAAAGCTGTGCCACCCCAGCATGGCTGTGCCAGGGGTAAGTCATCGGCATGGGGGGCTGGAGGTGGCATGGCTCTGCTGGCCACCATCACCTCTCCCCTGACCAGCACTGCTGTGCTGATACAGCATAGACCTGCCTCTCAGACTAAGATTTTTTCTGGTGTGATAACTGCTTTCCAAGCCAGTGTATTTCTTAATGTTACCATAAAGTTGCTAATACCATATGGCAAGGCTCTCTGTATTTTTGCAGGACAACAAACAAATTGTTGCTAGATGCCAGACTGCTCTGGCAGAGCTCTATCGCTGATGCCTGCCAGCAGTAGCCTTTAGGGGATAGTAATAATTTGGGGTTGTTTACATTACAGCTTTAAAATAGGGGCTTTCTTGAAGCCTGTGTGTGTTTAGTCAGGAAAGTTGGCTAAAAAAACTCTGACAGCATCAAAGAGCGGTGGCAGCCACTGTGGTCCATGCCTGCGGTCTTGGCCCTTTACAATACCTCTGGCCTTACAGGAGGAGGAGTGTGTTATGTTACAGGAGCTCAAGGTGGTTCAGTGGGAGCCATTCTTTGTGGGATTTACCTGGGTAGGAGACACCAGGTGGGTTCTCCAAAGACTTATCTGTGTACCTGGACCAGCTTTTTCATCAGCTGACTTTGCTCAAGGCTGAGGTTGAGCTTTCTTCAAAAGCTACCTTTGAAACACTGATGGTGGGAAACCGTGCTGTAAGGCCAGGGCTCTCTGTCAGCTTGAGACAAGGATAAGCTCGGGGCCTGATGCCCTTTGCGTACCCTAGACCTGCAGGGCATTTAGGTGCAAGTCTTCCTGGTGGCTGCCTGTGCCAGGGTCTGTCCCGACAGCCAAATGTGCTGCAAAGATGTCGGGAGGTGCACAGCAAGGGCAGAGTGGCACGCAGGGGTTTGCAGTTTGAAACTCCCATGCTGTAGAGGAGGTGTTTGCACTCCTCAGCTTGTAGATTTAAACCCACGCCTAACTGCATCTTGGATTTAGGGCAGAACTCTGAGTTTCACAGGGTTTTGATGCTTATCCAGAATTTTTCCCAGAGTTGCAGAGTATTCGGGTTGCTTGAAAGGGGCTTGTAAAACTGAACAATTCTGGGGCTAAATGCTGAATTTGCAACAAAAACACGACCAGAATTAGTGGGGTGTCGGGTTTAATAGCGTGTGTTTTGTGGATCTCTCTGTGACATGTTCAGCCATAAACTATTCTGACTTGGCATCTCTTGTGAAAGCAAAACTTGACATGGCTTTTGCTGGATCTCGCTCAGATCTCGTTTCAAACTGCAGTCTGGTTCTTCATATAGGGTGGGATTGGTCCTCTTTTAAAGTGAACTCTTGCCAGGCTTTCACTCCCCTGTGAGTTTGTTTTAGTTTAAGTCATCTAAATAAACGCCTTCAGTGAAACCAGGAGCCAAGCAACCTTGGATCCTGTCATACTTTGAACAAGGACCTGCTCTGAAACCAGCCTCAAGTGTCTAAATCTCTTGAGTCAGGGCCTGCAGAATTGCAAAGGTCTTCAAAGCAATGAGATGACAAAAGCAGTTTTCTTTTGGTTGAGCCATAAGAATCTTCTGCATTCACCTAATCAGGCTTTTTTCTCCAACCAGTGGAAAAAAATGTTGAATTATTGTTCTGAAAACTTAGAAGCTGAGATTCTCATGAAACGAAAAGCAGGAGTGGAAGGTAAAGTCAGCAATCGTCCTCCTCCATTCTCAGCCCCCAAACATCACGAGGCTTTTGGTAACACTGCTGCCTTTCACAGCTGCTCCTTTCCCATTGCTGGGCAACCTGAAGCATCGCATCCAAACTTTTGTGGATGCTGGTGGAATTTCTGTCATCTGGTTCATTTGTTGCAGTTTCAAGTCTTTACAGTGCTAGAAACGTGTCAGAAGGATTTCCCAAGGAGGAGTTGCTAGATGGTATGATATTGTTATTACGCAGTCCCAGTGGATGCTGACGCAATAATTTGTCATGTTACTTCTTGGTAGGTGTAACATGCTAAGAGCTGGCCAGCTCCCAGCTTTTGATGTTACCCAGCTTTTCCAGAAATCCTCGCTTTAGATGACACAACCAGGTAATGATTCCCAAGAAGCAATTTATGGCTGAGCCTAGTGAAAGTACTTTCCAGTGTTTATTGCACTGAGGCTGCCTTGGCACCAACCTGGATGGGCTCCGATGCTGCAGTGGTTTCTTCAAAGTGGTAGGAATTTGTGTGAGCTCAATGGACCTTTGCAGCGTTAATATTTGCTAAGAGCAATGGGCCTTGTCCTGGTTCTGTATTTGTAATGGTTTGTTTACAGCCATGTTTTGCACAGAAGGTTCTCTGGAGGTGGGAAGGAGAGGGGAAAATGATGTGAATGCAGGCAATGAATTTTGTGGAAAAAGTTCAGCTGTTTTGTAGTGGTGTGGGAGAGCAGGTGGCTGATCTTGGTATCGCAGGGAGGGTAGAAGTCCTTTTGAAGCTCCAAGTGCAGAAGAGGGAGAGCTGTTTGGTGGGTATTGATAACCACTGAATGAATGCAAGGCTTGGGAGGGAGAGATGCGATTCTGTTAAGAATTGAGGCTGTTTTAACCATTTGAGAAGTAAAGGGGTCTTCTGCACATGACCTCTTTACTTCTCAGACGGTTAAAATAGCCTCAGTTCTTAACAGAGTCTGTGTGTGCACCTAACTTTGGATGCCAAAGCCCTGAAGGCTGCCTGAGCCAGAAGACTGGTACTCATGGCACTGAATCCCACTACGTAGACGTTCACCAGTGTCTCTCCTGAGCAGATCAATTGTTAGTGCTCTAGGTACATTTTACCTGCATGGTCTGATGGATTCAGGTTTTGCTTTCACCAAATGTGGGTAGAGGAACTGTGCATGATATGAGCTGTGACTCCTGCAGACAGGGCTTCCATGGGTGGTAGTAGGAACATCCAAGATGGGATGGGCATCATTTCATGGGCCAGGGCATATGGTCAAGAAGTTGTGGTGACATGTGAGCCATACATGAACATCTCCAGTTAGCTTAAGTTTCTCAGAATAGCCACAATGCTTTGTGTTTGCCCTAAAATAAAGGCAAAGGTCCCTTATCCTTTTATTTAAAAAAAAAAAAATAATATTTCTTCATGATATTGGTTTTAGGCTAGAGAGTCACAGTTGCTCTTCTGCAGATGTGACTGTTGGCCCTTTATCTCCAGGCTCTGCCTGGTCACTAGAGATCTGTATGGCAAATTTATGGATTTCTTGCAATTTCTCCTTAGCAAACTTCATCTTTTCCTTTGGCTGTTCCTCAGAAGCAAAACTGGAAGCTCAGAAGCCGGTTCTCTTCCAGACTGGAGTTTTGCAAAGTCAAGTTCCCTGTGCAGGCAAAGATTGTAAGCTTGACCCCAGATATTTTTTTCTTATGCCACGGCTGCAAGCTGTGTATCCCCTTCCAGGGAACAACCACTACCTTCTTGAAAGCTACATGATAATTTAATTTAATCTTTTCTGTGTTCAAGGTGTAAGTGTCACCATAAAGCTGCTAACATCCTGTCCCCTGTGTGGCTTGGTGGCTGCAGCTGTGTTGGAATATTTCAGTTCTCGAAGGTTAAACGTTAATTAAAATTATTGAAAGGGGATCCCTGAGCCCTGGTTGTGCCTCTCCTTGTGTGGGTGGAGAGGATGTGCTGGATGTGTCTCGTGCTGACAAATATCAGGCTGAATTTAATTGCATCCTATCTCCCAAGTGCAATTTTTTTTGGTATTGAGTGTCTCTAAGATGAGGGTGATGTTTCTTCTAAATGTTACTTTGCAAGTACACTGATGTATTTAACTTGCAACAAGGAGCAAAACAATGCAGCCTTGTCTTCCTCAAGTGAATGTAGTTGAAATGCACAGCCTGCTCTTCAAAGGACTCTTTCTACTTGGCCCTCAAAAGGATTTTGGAGTTGGAGTGAGAATGGAGGCTAGTTTTGAAGTGGAGAATAAAACCCATGTTCAAACAGTAGCCAGAGATAGTCCATTTAATATGACCGTTACAATACTATTTTTAAGGTCAAAGAAAAGCAGATTTTGCTTAAAGATTTTGATCTTCTTGTTCTTGATATTTCTTTACATTGTCTTTTGAGTACTTAAAGATGTATAGTTTTCCTAAGGGAGGGCAAGTCTCAAAAGCCTTGCACTTGTCCTGTACAGATGGAAGTTTGTAATTCACAGGCTGTAACAATTCTGGATGGTCATTTTTTGAATGGCTGGCACTTGATTTTATCATGGATTTCTCTTTTTTTCTTAGCAATATGACTTGAAAGGAAGGGAATTAATGCCATCCTGCAGACAACTAATGATCTCTCTTGGTCCTAAATTCCACTGATTTAAACTTGCCCCAGGGAAACTGATGTCACTACCAGAATGCTGGCTGAATGAGATTGCACTTGTTTAAAATGAGAACTTAGAAAATCAGCGTGCATGTTTATTTAAGGTGTATAAATCTGGGATTTACCAGACCTGCTGTGGAGTCAGTAACTGTTCTAGTCCTGTGTTGTTGCTCCACTCATCATCTAGACTTGATGTTTTCAACAATTCTTTACTTCTTTTTTTTTTTTTTTTTTTTTGGCCCCTGTATAACAGATTTAAGCCTACACAAAATATGCTGGCTTTTATAGAAAGTTCAGGACTAGGCTGTGGAGCCTCAGTGGAGGCTGAGAATGACCACTCAAAAAGATCTAGTGATTGTGGTTCATAGGGATATTATAAAAGACCATAGTTGGCCTTCCTTGGCAAACTCTGGCAGTGCACTTACCCAACAGGTCATGCTTTGTACAGATGGGTAAAAATGCCCAGCCCTTACCATACCTTAGCATCTAGAAGCATATGTGCAACTGGATCAGGTAGGTGCAGGTAACGGTAGATGCCATAGACCTGCTCAGATGTCACATCTGAAACCTGCCTGTGGTTTCAGATCTCCTGAAGCAGTAGCTTTCTATTGCAGGAAGCCCACAGCTTGGACTTAAGTTTTCCTACCTTTTCTGTTGTTTCATAAAGTTCACTTAAAAAGTGATGGATGCTTCTCGTCGTTAATAGTAAGTACATGTAGCTCTCTCAGATGAAGTTAGTAATTTCTATTAACCAATGGTGTATCTTTCCAGATGAAGCTAACCCAGTTTGCTGTAATTATGAGTATGTGCCATCCTACTGCACTGTTGGCAATAAATGTTGTGACAGAGGGAGCAGGTTAGGAGGCAAGTCCTGACGTAGCCTCAGCTGTGCTTAATTCACCCCTACAAACATTCTTTTCATCTCTGTATCCTCCTGTTTATCCTGTGACAAAATGCTCTTCGAAGGCAGCATGAGGATTATGGCACAGATGTTAGTTAAAAAAGCGGAATTTTTAAATGAAAGAAAAATTCTAAAGAGTTCATTCCTTCCTTGGTTCTTGCAGCTTGTGTCTGGCACAAATAGGGCCAGGGCTCTGCGAAAGCCTGTAGGTCCCATCCCATGCATGCAAGACCTTGGAATGGGATTCTTGCATGCTTTCAGGAGAGAGGGGACGTACCCCCAGTGCATATGGACTGCTGTGTGCAAATGTGGTCAACGCTGCTTTGAAACTGGGCCACTGAATGGAGATGTCCCCTCTTGTCCTGGGTCAAGTTAGAACCCTCAAGACGTCTCTTCAGAGAGTCTCCTCGGCATGGGTTTTGTATTACTTCCCCTGCTCTGGGAATGCACTTAGATGTCCTGTATACATAATTAACCTCTCTGCTGCACTGGCAGACACTTTTATTGAACTGCCCATCATGACTCCTAAGCATTTTCCTCGGAGGATTGTGCAGGTTCAGAGGCCAGGGAGCTGGAGGAAACGTGCATGACGCTGAGTAACTCTTGGCAGTTATAGATGCAGCTTCCCTGATTTACAGCCTGATCTAGGAGCAAGAATGTGCATTTGGGTCAAGAGGTGTCTCTGTGGTCAGGATGCCTTGCCATAAATCCAGGATGCTGAGCATCAGGATGCTGATGACAGATCTGTCCTGATAATGCCTATAAAGTGCACAAGGATGGCTGGGCCCAGCTTGCCAGCAGCCAGAGCACTTGCTCTTGCTTTACCTTCATCCACCTGGGATTTTCCAAGCCATGTAGAGTAAGTCTGGAGAAGGCTCTAAGCATTGCCTGTCTGACTTTGAGCTGAGCTTGTGCAAAACCACAGAGAAGTAATAGGCTTCCTGAAAATTATATGCCTCTAGGCATATAATGCCTCTAGTGCTGTGTAAACAGCTCCGGGGCTTTAGAGGGGTTACCAGCGATGCTGGGTGCACCAGCCACTTGGTCCTCTGCTGGGGATGCTTCAGGAGTGGACTGCTGAGCCACTCATCTCCTGGAAGCCCAAGGCTTCCCTGCAGTCACCAGCCTGAAACGTAGGAAATATAGGGTAGAGTTTTTTTCTGGAAAATGCAGTGTGTGAATCTAACAGTGCCAGCGTTCGAGGGAAATTTTCAGCAGCCCTTTGAAATAGTGGCTGAACTCAGTGGGTGTGCTCACAGCTAGGGCTGGCCAAAGGTCCAGCACAGTGGGGTACCACCACTCGGGACCCTCCTCGGTCCCTCCATCTGGCTGCAGAGGGGAAGGGAGGGATGCAGAAAGGGTCCGTTTTCAGGGGTTTTCTTTGCAAAAAGCCTAGGTGTGTCCATCTCGGAAGCCTTTTGCTGGGATGTTAGCTTTCCCTGCTTCAGGATTTTTTAGGAAGAGAGCGGGCTTGCTTTGCCTGTAGAGGGAAACGCTCCCATTTATATGGAGTGCTGATCTCTACAGTTTGACTTGGAGTCTGGGGAGCTGAACTTGCAGAAAGGTGATAATTAGACAGGAGAGTTATCCCTCTCTCGCTTGAAAGGTTGAGTGTCCTGTGCCAGGCTGGC
>NW_008607727.1:0-6198 GCF_000691845.1 Merops nubicus | reverse complement strand
ATTACTGGGTCATCACAGACGTGTTTCATATCCTTTGGTGTTTGTTATTATTTGCAGCACCTCACCAGCACAAATAATAATAGAGAACTGTGGCATTTTTTGAGGAGGGAGAAGTGTTTTAACATAAGCTTCTCTGACAACAGCGCAGCATCGCTCATAGGGCTTAATTTGTGCTCTGATCTTGGCATACAGAGAAACCTTTCAGTCTTGAAGGCATCTCTCCCTGCACCGTGGTGTTACGCAAGCCACTTATTGTTGCCTTGAAAGACGAGTGAAGTTTGGATTTGCGGGTGCCCACTGAGCCAGATTTGTGAAGCATAAATGAGAAAACCTGCCCTGGCCTCCCTTTTCCCATCCAAAGCTGCTCAGGTGGCTTAGTGTGGCAGGACAGTGAGGGGAAGGTGGAGGTGGCTGCTGCACCTGCTGATGCTTTGGCTCAGGCTGGTGGCACAGGGGCTGCCATGAATTCCCCCTGACCCGCAAAATGCCTCGCTCCTGCTATGACAACAAAGAGCCCTTTGATCCTTTCCATTTGGAGAACTTAAAACGAGAAAGCCAAACTACAATAAGACCAAGCTGGGTCATAAAAAAAAAAAAAAGAGAGCAGGAGCACCAAAGCGCTCCGGAGTGTAATTGCAGAAGCAGCAAATGCTTTGGCAGTTAATTCTGCTTTAGTGTCAATTCAACGGGTTCCACGTTCAATACTGGAGAGCTCCGTCACCAAATGCTCTGCAAAAACCACCTGGGGTGGCTCCTTAGTAAGCTCAGGGCACTTGGGAGAGCCCCTGGCTCCAGCACAGCTCCTTCAGCAGAACATGAGGTCGGATTGGCCCGTGATGCAGAAAGAGAAACATGCTCAAAATGTCCCTTTCTGGAGAGGGAGCCTTGACTGGTTGCTGCTGATAAAAGGACTGGCACCACTTGATTCCACCACCTTGTCACTGGGCAGTGGCTTGCTGTGTCTGGGGCTGGTCCCCAGCTATTGTCTACAGGAGATGCTCTGCTGGAGCTTCGTGCTGCTTTGCCAGCAGTGGCTGTGCTTTCCCTCACCTCTCTGCAGACCTAGGTGGTACTCAAAGGCTTTCTGTGCTTTTAGAGCAGGCATTTTATAAAGCATTTGATCATAAGTCTGGGTAACAGCGACCATGTCTTTCCATGGCTATTAGGGGTGTGTTTAAACAAAAACTGCTCTGAATTCTTTCTCTGCAAAGAACTGAGCTGCAGGTTGTCACCTCTGTGGTGGCACAGCCTCATCTCATGGCCAGAGAGCAGCCCCTGGGGGCAAAATTGGCAGATTGGGAGTGGCTCGTCAGGGTATGAGGAGGTGGTGCTGTGAAGAGAGCCCGTGTCTTTGGCAGGGGCAGGTGTTGTGCCTCTGCAGTGGCTCTTCACCTGCTCTGAGCAGAGAGCTCAGCTGCAGATGCTGTCTGGGGGGTGGTGGTGAGCAAAACGCAGGAGCAGCTCCTCTCCTGAGCACATTGGACATCCTGGAGCCACAGAGTTCTCATGCCCACCCTGCTTTGTGGGGTTAATGGGGCTGCGTGCGAGTCCTCCCTCATCATGTGGTGATGCCATTGCACCAGGTCAGGTGGTTCTTGCACCACTCCCAGGCTTTCAAGAACACTTCTTTATTTCAAAATTCATTTCAAAGCATATATATATAGTAGTTGCCCCATTCCTGGAAATGTTTGAGGTGAGGTTGGATGGGGTTGTGAGCAACCTGATCTAGTTAAAGATATTCTTGCTCATTGCAGGGGGGTTGAGCTAGGCGACCTTCAAAGATCCCCTCCAACCCAAAAGGGTGAGAGCTCTGCAAGGTGCATCCTGACAGCTAAGCAGGCATGAAATGCAGCTTAGCAGTATCTCCTTGCTGACGTTGGCAGCTGAGGGTGCAGCCCTGCATCGGCAGCAAGCGTTTACACTAGGAGCTCCTAGGGGAGGGTGAGAAGGGGGCTGGAGGAGGGAGTGATGCTCAGCCAAAACCATCCTCCTTCTTTCTTCCATCCTCCTCTTGATAACACTTAAAAATTATTGAAAACCCTTATAAAGTGTTTTTTTCCTCTAATAGATTAATGTAGGTCCAGCTCTCCATAGCACAGGTAATGTGTGCGAGCGATATATTCTATTGGGTATTATAAAAGTTGCTGTAAAATCATCTTGTAAGTATTTGAAAATTGCTTGTCTGTGTCTGACGTGTCTTAGCATGGACAAGAATGCTCTGTTTGGGGAAGTGAGGTCCTTATCCTGATTTATCTTGAGCTCCTTGTAAATGTTACTGTAATTTCATGTTATCAAATCATTTAGCTCTTCCTCTTCCAGAACGAAGTTATTTTATCTCATATGCCTTGTTTACTTCAAATTAGCCCTGAGGTTGGCCTGAAGTTGCACCTTGTTATTCCTCCACCTCCTGTCTCTGTCTTAGGCTCTGTCGGGAAATTTGAAGGCATAAGTAAATACTTTTTTGTTATTAATAGAATAACTTCCCCCTCCTACACACCCATTTTTTTTTTCATTCCAGTCGTCATTTTCCATGAGAAACTGACATTGCAGTACAAGCGGAAACCTCCCAAATTGCATGAAAATGCCTCAATTCTCTTACCAACAAGGTCAGGGCTCAAATCTAGGACCTTTCCATGAGCATGGGGGAAACAGCCCCTCCAATTACCTGCTCCCCCTGCGCTATGGATCCGGTCGGTTCATCAGCACCTGGGTTGGGGTGGATTTGAAACTAACCACGGTATTGTTTAAAAATTCTCCTTTCATCGGGGAAGGGTTTGTAGTGGGCTGAGCCCTGAGAAACCTAGGGCTGTTTTTATGGCTTCCCATTGAAACTTGGTGGAACCCTGTGGTGTCAACTGATTTCCCCCTTCCCCACTCATGTGGCTTTGATCAAACCTCAGGCTTGGAGAATGACCCCCCCAGGAACAGGAACCACTGAGCTTTGCCTGGTTCTGCCATTCATTAAAGTGTCTGGGAGCTTCCAGTTGTAGGTGATAAAATGAGGACCTTTTTGCCTAGCCCAGGATGGAGATTGCTGATCCTGTGGCAGAGCTGGCTCTGCCCCCAGGTAGGGGCCATGTCTAGGGAACCCAGACCCTGGATTAGCATGTTTGATCTGGAAGTTGCCGTGATCTCTCCTGTGCCCTCTTAATGAGACCTACTCGTGGTAATGAAACACTCTAGGCAGGATGATGTGTTAATGATGTTAGGGTAAACCTCTCATATCATTGCACGAGTTGAATTGAAGCTCTGCTAAAAGTATGAAGCCAGGGAGGGAGGGCTGGGCCCAGAGGCTGGCGATGATGAAGCTTTTCCCCTGTTGTTCCTTGTGTGACTCCAGCTTGGGTCCTTGTGCCTGTTGGTTCCCATCTCACAGCTCCGTTTGCTGCTTGTACGTGGTCACTTGGGGGATGGAGGTGTGGGGAAGCCTGAGCCAGCTCAGCCCAAGAGGCTTCCCTCCCGTCCCGAGACCCCTTGCCCTTCCCACAAACTGCACAGCACCCGGCTGTGCTCGTGCAGCGCGTTCTAGGGAGGGTTCCTTGCCCTCATGGCCAGAGGAGCCCCTGAGCAGAGCTGCTGCAGCCTGGGACCAGCTGTCGCTGCAGGTTCTGTGTGGTCATGCTGCAGTGGCTTTGCTCTTCCCCTGGGGATGTGTGAAATGGCTAAAGATTGAGAGGGTCTGTCAGCATTTAGTTTGGATGGGGAGAGTTTAGCAGAGAGTGTGGCAGCAAGCTTAGGCCTGCAGTACCGAAAGACTCATTATTTCACTTCCTTAGGCAGTTGGACTGGGCTAATACTGTGATGGAAATCCTTCCTTTGGCTTTGCTGAGCATAAATCCAGAGCATGATGCTCCATACTCTGCTTATCCCTGTCCAGAATCCATAAAAGAGCTGGAGATGATCATCTCAGCTCAACCCACAGTGAGCCTGTATCTACTCCCTAATATCTTTTGACACAGAAAACAAAGTGCTGGTGCACACAATGTGTGGTGCTCTATGTGCGGCACCAGTAATTCAGCAGTTAAAGGACAAAACGTTTTTTTCTGAGAAGAATTTCCTCTGTGCGGAAGGACTTAAAGATGCTGCTGTGTGCTGCTGCAACTCCCTCCAGTGCTGCGTGTGCTGTGTAACTTGGAGTCTTGAATCCAGCCCGAGATCCATGTGCTGCCACCTTCAAAGCCCAGGTCTCGGTCTGTTAGTCTAGCTCTCCAAGCTGAGCTGAACCCAGTTTGCCCAAATCTCGAACCAGCAGCTGGGAAAGGAGTCCCAGGAGGGCGGGTGTTTTGCTGCAGCATGGCTAGGGAGCAGCACTCGTGCTCAGGAGCTTCTGGCTCCATTTCTGTGCTAATTCTGGCTCCCTCTGTGAGCAGGAAAGTAATTTAGGGACATAGCTTCCTAAGCCAGCTCCTTGAGCTTTGGATGGCTGCTTTTAGGCTGAGATTGAAAGGCTGGGAAAGGGGAACGACCATGTCCCCTCTGCCACCAGAAATGAAGCTCTTCCAGACAAAGCCCTGGTGTCACCCCCAGCAGCGCAGCCGTGAGGCGGTCACGCTCTTTGTAGAGCCGTGTGCCCTGACCCTGCTCAGCACTGCTTGGTCCTCTCGAGGCTTGCAAGGCCTGGAGATGGGTTCAGAGAAGTTTATGTGCCTGGATGCTGCAGGGGAGAGTTTCCAAAGTGCGGGGAAGGTTTAGGCTAAGCCTTGAAATTATTTTAGTGGGATTTGGGTAGTCAGGGCTGCAAACCCATAAGGTTATTTCAGAGAACAAATAAAAAGTTAAGGGTGGATGGGGAAATGCTGTTGTTTGGCCCATGTGAGAGTTTGATTTTTATTTTTTTTCTGATTAAATATTATGTTTCCCTGCGCCATGTTCAATTCATCCTCCTTTCCTAATGGAAAAAGCAAAGCTAAATGTCTTGCTTTGCTCGCAGTTGAAGGAGCTGGACTGGGTAAACTTAACTGTTGTCTTCGAAAAATCTTTCTCTCCTTGGCTAGAAGTGTTTAGAAAAATGAAATGATGACCTCATGCTTTCATGCTTTTTTTAAAAAAATAATTTCTATTTCAGCTGATGTTTGTTACGGCTCCTATTAACAATGTTTGAACCAGAAACAAGGTCCAGATGTGATGATTTTATTGATGCCAAATTGGGTTTTGCTCACTGAACTTGCATTTGGATAATGAATTTTGTTTTCTTTTATTTCCTTTTTCAGCCTGATGGCACCAGCAAGGAGTGTGTCTTCATTGAAAAAGTCCTAGAAAACAACTATACGGCACTGATGTCAGCAAAATATTCAGGCTGGTATGTTGGATTCACCAAAAAAGGGAGGCCACGAAAAGGACCCAAGACCCGAGAAAACCAGCAAGATGTACATTTTATGAAGCGGTACCCAAAGGGGCAAGTGGAGATACAGAAACCTTTCAAGTACACAACAGTCACCAAGAGGACTAAGAGAATACGACCCACCAACCCCAGTTAAAAATAGACAAAAACGGTGTCACAATAATAAACCACAAAAAGAGCAAAAACAAAAACAAAAACAAAAAAAAAAAAAAAAAAAAAAACAAACAAACAAACTGCACCAGAGGAATATTTTTACACTAAAAATAAGGAAGAAGCTCTATTTTTGTACATTGTGTTTAAAAAAAAAATAAAATAAAAAATTAATAAAAGACTAGATGGCAAACGCTGGGGAAAAGCTGTTAGGGATTTATTGTGACTTGAAAAACAAACCGAACTGCTCTATTTAAATTGACTTCTTGTTGTTGATGACACGCAAGGTGCTTATTGCTTTTCTGGAAAGGACAACTTTTCAAGCATATCCCCAGAGGAGAAAAAAAAAAAAAAAGTATTCAAAATAAATAAAGAAAACCAAAGAAAACCAAAGTTCTTTCCCAAAGTTACTGAGACCCTGCCCTGAAAAGTGCCGGTTTTGCAGTAATCTATTTATTGTCTGCTGCACGCCGGCCGGTGACGAGCTGGTGTGTGCCGCAGCGGTTGAGTTTCCGTGGAGTTCTCGACGCATGGATCTTCTGTAACCTTTCTGATGACATAAGGTGTCACGGCTTCGTGATCCTGCATTATGCTCAGTTCTGGAGAATGCTGCTAAATACATTCAAGTGACTACAAGATGACCTAGTACACCAATGATAAGGGAATATTTTAAAACCAGCTATATTATATATATTATATATATATAA
>NW_008607726.1:68364-80579 GCF_000691845.1 Merops nubicus | reverse complement strand
AGGATACACAATGCCATGATGGAAGGGTCAAATATAATGTCAAGCAAATTGTCCCCTGTGAGGATAGTCATGGAGACAGGAACCTGTTCTTGAGAAGCATTTGGACAAGTTGGTTTGCTGTTAACACATTTTTGTTTTGTGGAGCTGGGAATTGGTCAAAACTTGCTATGACATTGATGTGGTTGTCTGTGTCACTAGGAATCCTGGTGTGGGAACTGCTGAGACAAACAGGACTGTAGAACAGGTTTTGCTGAATTTGAAAGTGCTGTTTTAATATTTTTTTTTTTTTTTTATCTCTACTACTTGGAGTTCACTAGTGTCATAAGTTCAGTCAAGGCAAGAGAACATAATTTGGGTGATCAGTTTGAAAATCTAACACATCAGCATAAGCAGATCACAGTCTGACAGATTCCTGCAAATCATCCAAGCTGTGATCAACATCCAAAAGCAGGAGGAGGCTCATGTCTTAGTAAAAAACTTAGATCTTTTCTTAAGAGTACTGTTAGATGGTAGCCCTCATCGATCCATCCACTGATTGCCACATCCTTACCCCCTCTCCCAATAATCCCGGCTCTCCTGTGGACTTTTGTTGGGCTAGTCCAGCACAGTAAACCAGATGAAAACAATTAATTGTTTTCACCCTTTTTTGCTAGAACAAAGTAAGCCGTTTTTCTTCTAGCTAGTTAAATTGCTGTAGGCTGCCATGACAGTGCTGTAGCTTCACAGACATTTTTTTTTGTCAGCTGAGCTAGCTGGGATCTGTCTGAGCTCATTGGGCAGCTGCTGCACTGCTGTTCTCTGAAGAGGTGGAATAGATTTGAAGTAAGTCACTTTTCCCCGCACATTGGAGGGCAGATATTAACATTTACACATTCATTTAGTATGGTTTAGATGATGTGCAGTAACTTGTTACCTGCAAAACTACCCTTTTTTTCTAGACCTCTCAATGATAAATTCCAGGTGAACTGTGGTGGAAAACTAGCGAAAAGCTTCCTGTGGTTTGGTCAAATCAGTAGTCCTGGGTTTTTGGTTGTCACCTAAAAAAAGGAAAGTACCCCACATTCGAATAGCAATTGCTTTTCAAAAGTCTGTGATCTGCCCAGTGCACTGAAAGTGGGAAATAGAGAGGAATCAAACACAAGTAAATACTTCCAAATGAATCACATACCATAAAGAATTTGACCACTTTAGCTGATAAATGTGAGTAGGTATAAGCCATTGATTTTACCTGTGTTCCCAAGTAGAGTTATTTTTAACTTCAGTGTTATACGTTGTGGTCAGGCTTGCAGAATCCTCAGCCACTCTGATTTGGAGAAGAAATGGGGCAGATCTTCAGTGACCATGTGGTCCTGGTCCTTCTAGAGACTCTTGTGGGGATGCCCCTGTACATGTACATATGTACTGACACACCTTTGTGTGAGGGATGTGATTTGCTTTTCTTTTTTTTTGGTTGACTGCGTTGCCAGAAGGAAAGAGAAATACTCTGTGGGAAAATGTGTTTCTGTAATGGAGGATTAATTAATGTTAGCAAGAAGGCTATATGATTTAGATCAGGACAATTTGTATCGTCTTAAGGGAATTGAAAAGAAATATGCATCTTTTTAAAAATCAGAAAAACCCACCCCTAAATCCTAACCTTCCTCCAACAGAAGATGCAAGGTTTTGTTTTATTAATTTTGAAAAATCTGTTGAATTTCATAAACTAGTGTTCAGGAAGCTCAGTCTTAGGAAAGTGAGATTGAAAAAGTGTTACTAATGTTCTTCTTCAGTGAAGAGCAGCTTCTGCATACAGGTTTACTTCAGCAGATGAACTAATGACTTGAATACTAGAGACACAGATGATGATGTGATATAAATGGGGCAGCCTTTATAACCAGTGTTAATTAGAATATGGTATTACAGGAATTATGCCAGTTTGTATTAGATGGATTTGGAACTATATTGTGCTGTCACTGAGAAGGGTTATGACTCTTGCACAAAAAGAGAACAAGTATCTGCCTGAGTAGCCAAAAATATCTGGACTGAGCAGCCATATTTCAGTGCCTGCTGGTTTTTACCCTCGCAACACTCAAAGCTGCCTGTGAGGTCTGTCCCTGCTCAGAATGGAGGAGCAAGAAGAGATCTGCATTACCAGTGGTTCTGTGCTATGGAGGAAGCAGTGTGGCCACAGGTGCAGGGTAGACCTTAAAAATCTTCGTTAGACCTTTCATCAGCACAATTGCAACTAGTAGTGGCTGCTGTCTTGATTAAATTAGAGCAGCCTTTGGGGTCCTCTGACTCTGAGAGCAGTCCAGCACAGCATCATGCCACAAAGCTGCATGTCACCCATGGGCACTTCCTCTTTGTGGTAGCCAAGGTAAGCTGCACCTTTGTATTTCACAGTGCTCTCATGGAACATGAAGGAAAGAAAAGCCAAAACAAAATCCCAAACAACAAAAATACCCACCAATGCAAATGTAAGGTAAAAATCAAAACCTAACAAAGTGCTTAAGTGTCGTTATGTGACATAAGTTAAGCCTTCTGAATTTTTCTAAAAGTGAAGGTCTTTTAAAGTGAACTCTGGAATATAGGAGGAGGGGGGGGAAAAAAGCCACCCAGAGCATTTATGTTATATAGGAACTAATAGCCTGAGGTGACTAAATGAACACTCAGTCATCAGGATTTCAAGGTCAAAAACATTTTATGAAACCTGAACTTTTGTCTTGAGTTAAAAGTTGGCCCAGCTAAGTTATAAATCTGCAGCTAGATTGACTAGGTTACTCCCTCTGGAAGCAATATGAGGTAGACAGTTCTCAGTTTTACTCATCTGCAGAGTCACTAGCAACCTCTAAACTGCAGAATGCTCAAAAGCACACAGTGATGACAGTAAACATAAAATTTAAACAAATGGTTTGGTGTTACTCTGGGTGAGATCAGGAGATGCCCATACAGGGAATGAATCTGTAGGGGAAAAAAAAAAAAAAAGTCTAAAATTGAAGTGCCAGTGGAAGAGAAAGATATGTATACTGAAGCTCACTGAAGAAGTCAAGGCACATACAAATTAATAACTTGTTACAAAAGTTATCTCTTCGCACTGACCACTGTTGAAAGTGGTCACAACACAATGCAGAAGTGTGAAAGACACCATGGTACTGTGACTGACCAAGATATTAACTAATAATCTGGCAAAAGTAGGGAGTAGTGATGTGACAGAGTTTGCATTAACGTGAACTTGACAATACTGAAGTTGATGGTGTAGATAGATAGTTACAGATGGATGAAATGGAGAGGCTGAGTAATAAAATGATAAATGAAATTTAGTGTTGCTAGATTCAAAGTAATGCACAACAGGAAAAAACTCCAGCTATATAAGTAGTGGAGGGTCTAAATCAGTCATTGCAGATTTCCCCAAAAAGACTACTCGTGTGCTTGGCAGGGGTCAAAAATACCAGTCAAATCAGAGAAACAAAAATGTCTGTCAGAAATGGAGGAAAACAGTAAGACAAGAACAGAAAACACTATTAATACCATCTCTAGATCTAGGCTGTGCACATGTCAATACAACATGAACAGAAGGACAACATGGTTTGGATATGTGGACAGAAACAGGATCAATCTGTTCAAGTGTTGTGCTGGAACCATGGAGTTCTGTGGGATGTGGCTGAAATATGACCTCAGGAAGGACAGGAAAAATGCATCAGCAAGGGCTGTCCTCTCAGAAGTCCTGTTTAAGGTAGCAGAGGGTAACAAATGCTGTGAGATGTTGCTGGCCCTCATCACTTCTGGCCCTGAACAGAGCCAGAAGGCTGGGACACAATCACCTTTTGTCCAACATGGTGGGGTGTTTTGTTTCTTCCCATATTTCTAGCTGCTTTACTTGCATAGCAGATTTCTGTTATCTAGCTTTGGTAAGTTCTTGACTTTGTAATATTCAGATTATCCAGCCAGCTGCAGTGTAGGCTATTAGGCCAAAGCTACTTCTCACTTGCTGTAGTTCTGCACTAATAAATATTCATAGCTTCATTACAGGCTATGGTTTCCCAACTTACATACTAAGGGATTATTTGGGGGTTTTGCTTTAATGATGCACAAAAACTGTAATAGTCTTTTCAGATCCTTACACAACAATATGTTTTACTTCTTCTAAAAGCTAAATAACTCTTGTTTTGAATGATTTAGTAGCAAACTCACTTAGTCACTGTGCTGTGGTTCATTGGTCTGCAAAATTTTCTTTTTAGAAATACAAACCCATTATGTAAATACTAAAAATCATCTTCAGAAAAACTAACTTCAATTTGGTTTTGTCTTTTTTGTTTGTTTGTTTCAAAGTTTGTAAGCTTGAGATCGCTCACACAACCCTTTTTTTCCTTAAAGTATGCAAAATAAAATAGCTTTCTGCATTTATATAACTAAAAGCATTTATATAAGTTTTAGCCCAGAAGCAATGTTCCAACTGAGTTTTATGCCTCCTGAAAATTGAGGATAGATGAAGAGGGATTTGCAGAGCACATCCATGAGAAAGGATGTTTATTTGGTTAGGAACTGCGATTTCAAAACCTGATCAACCTCTACTTTTTGGTCCCTCCATCTTCTTGATCCTGAGTTTCTCCGTTGCAGAGTGGACCAGTAATGCTGCCCCAAAAATGTTAGCATCTGTAGAACATAAGACTCTAAACTTATTATTTCTTCAGAGCTGGAGGAATGGATTTTTATATATCCAGCTTCTTCCACACAGCGATCCTGATTCTCTCTAGGGGGTTTATCTACTTTTAGAATAGTTCTTTGTACACAATTTCTAATGACAGAAAAAATTATCTCATCAAAGATTCTCCCAGTTTAAAGGCTATAAAAGCTTACACTGAATAAATTCGGGGACTTAATTCTGTCACTAGGAGAAATCTGCTTGGAGGAAGGTTTTGACCTTTCAGACATTAACAAGGTAAGTATCTTCTAGCGTGTACTAAGTCCAGGACACACATTGCTGGAAAACAGAACCCTAAATGCCAACAAAACTTTATAAACAGTTGGGATGAGACTGAGATGCTAACTGAACCTATTTGTTACACAGTGGTGTTTACTGAGCCATTAAGTCTGTTATTAAAAGACAGGTCATTAGCAGAGTGGGTGGTATGCTGATAAAAAGGAAACATGTGAGAGGTGGCAATGGTTGGGGAACAAAGTCACATTTTTGTTTATTTTTCTGCTTCTAAACAGCACAAAAATAAAGTGTCTAATTAATTGTTTGCTCTGCATTTAACAACTTTCCCTCAGTTCACTTGCTTAAGTGCAGCAGCAATCAGGAACACATTAGCTAATGTCGAAGCTCAGCAAGGGAGGAGGCTGGAGGCAGGTGCTGGGGTCAATGTGTGCAGAATCAAGGGACCATCAGTCTCCTCTGGCTTTAATTTATCTGCAGGAGCTTCCCATAGTCACAGTGGCACAGTTGGAATCACCAGCCGTTTCCAGCTGGAGCTTTGAGGGTTTTTATGAGTAGATCAAGCTGCAAAAGGTCTGTAGTCAAAGAAGCGGATACTGATGACAGGCACATTGCACTGCCCTTCTGTGAGTCTCTATTAATTCTTCTGTGTGCTCCATTCCCTGACAAGAAGGATGGTAAAGAAATCATAACACTGAGAAGGAGCCACAGAGACTTGAATTAATTTACTTCTCCCCAAACTCCCTTGAACAAATCATTCATGGCAAGATTTGAAAAGGAACATGAAGATAAAGTTTCAAATTTTCAAAAGAAGACTTAAAAGAAGTCATTGAACTATTCTAGTTTGGCTTCACTTGGACTAAGTTTCATAATCTCACATCGTTTTCAAATGAATAATATAAAACATCAAAACTTGACTCAGGTCTGTCACATGCTTTGCAAACTAAGTTTCCGAGAACTCAGTGGGAAGTAACCCTTCATAAGGGACCATGAAACCTTATTTGTCAAGGAATTTCTTTATTTTTTAGAGATTTTCTGTTGATTTATTTTGCTTTCATTAGAGTAAAGAAGAAGATTTTGGATTTCTTGGACAACACTTATTACAGATACATCTGCACCACAGGGGCCAGCTGGAAAGTAACTGACACCTGTCCAAGGCTTTACTCTTGTCATCCAAATAATGAGCTATGATGAAAATTGAAGCTTCTATTTAAGAGCAATGAGACATGACTGAGTAATAAGGAATTAACATATTGCCACCCATCAGCTGAACAGCAGTAAACAGCCACATACACGTGAGGTAAATTGCCTTGGCTTGAACCACCTTAGTAGGGCTGTATATCACATTTACTCTCTACTGGAAGAAGGCAACTAGTTAGTGTAGTAATACCAGGATGAAATTAGCACACTGTATTTTAACCCGTCTCTATTTTGGAACTTTGTGCCAAATACCAAGTCATTCTGGCATCTTATAGCTTCCCATTTAGTTGCTAATTTGTCTTTGGTTTGGATTAAAGTAACCCAATGCTGTATCCCAAGTCTCTGATTTAGAAGCAATAGGAAGAGACCCCAGAAAAAGGTCCTGGATTACACTGTTGAGAGAAAGGAGCTAAATGATAGAGCTTACTGTATTTCCATACATAAAAAAGACCTCATAGGCAGAAAATTAATTTTTTTTTTTTTTTTCCTTGCTCTCCTGCGTAGCTTAGTCCTCAGATAAAATGTGTGAGTTGGGCTTTGGTTTATTCTTTCATATGTGAGTTGCTGGCATACAGTGGGTAAATAGCCAAGGAGAAAATATGTCTCTGGAAGGACTGTACAGCCCCATTCCTGATTCAGTCCAATGCTTAAATCATCATGATCCCACTTCAGGCATCCTACTGCTGTTTGGAAGTAACCAGGGGTTCATCAGATCATCAAAAATTACCCTACCTGTCTCCTGGCTGGCTAGAACCTCTGTTTATGGCAACACTCAGAGTAGCAAGCTAACAACAAGGACAATACTTTTACAGTGAAGTTTAGAGCTTCAGTCAAAAATAATGGACCGTAATATGCCAAACTGCCCATTGGTTCAAACAGAGGGTTGGCAGTTAAAATTTCTTCTAGTGTCCTGTGTATGTCAGACCTATACACTAGTACCCCTGTAAAAAAGAAACATTTAATACTGAGCATTCATAAAGTAACTGAACAACGGCTTTATACAGCACCCATGAAAGTCAGAGGGAAAAATCCCCTCGACACCGGCAAGCTCTGAATCTTCGGCTGTTCCCTATGGTATCATGAGGACAGCATGCAGTGCTGGATCCCAGAGACAGATGTGGTTTTCAGTAAGGGTAACAACTTTTCTATTGCCTCAAAGGTCCTAGGCCATAGAAATAAACAATTTGCACTGAAGCTGTAATATGGTTTAAAGTGAAAGGACTTCTCTGTTTCAATTATGGTAGATGGGTGTGTTACCTACTGCTGGAACAGGGGAGTGTAAGAAAAAAGAGAGGACTGCCAGATTCTGTCCCTAACAGTGTCTCAGTATCTTTTCACAGTGCAGAGGATGTAATTTTTTTAGTTTTTGCTCCAGGTCATGCAAGGTTTAGTGTTATGATCCAGGCTTGGTATAGATTAAGTTAATAAATACACTGTTCTAATGGTGTCTCCAAGGGATTTCTCCTGAGAAATCCTATATCTGCTCCTTATAGGAAATTCCTTGCCTAGATTTTATTCTGGCAAAGCCTATGATGAAGAACTAATTCTTCCACAGTGCCTTCAGCTCTGTCTACTTGCCCTCTGTTACAGACTAAATAATGATGGCATATCTTCCAAAGCTGGAGCATTTGTTCTCATTTTACAGGGAACTTAGATAACTATGAGTAACTGCTGTGTCATGACAACAGCAGCTGTATTCTTAATTAACACATGAGTGTCAAAAGCTTTGACCAAGCACAGACACAGCGTAATGCCCCTGAGATTGGTAGGTCTGATACAGCATATTGTTGCTTTTAGTAGTGAATGAGCTGCTTGATGTAGCACTTTGCAACAGGTCCCAAGAAGTGCATCAGAAGATCTTTCCAGTGTAGCTGTTGAAGAGAGCATTGTGCACCTACAATTTCTCTCTTGAGCAAGAGCTGAATCTTTCATTTCATCCATCAACAGAAGAGAGGAGAAAGTCACTTCACAGCAATGCAATTTACTGCTCTTCAATACAAACCTTTGGACGCTCATGGTGGCACGGATTGCCTTTACTGCATGTGAGCAGTTAGCCTTAACTATCCAGACTTTCCAGCTGAGAGGGGCAAAAAAATCTGCACTGGAGTCAATTATTTTCATCATGGAGTTCACAGAACATGGCAGCCAGTCCAATGTGTAATGAGGGGGTATTGTTATATCTACCATAGTAGCAGCTCACCCCTGAAAGGTTTTCTGAGCGTTATTATAATATAAATCAGTCATTGAAAGAGGAGTAACCCCACATGGGAGTGTTTCAGGCTGTGATCAAAGCAGAGGGCTGAATCTTCATAATGGCCTTTGTCCACATTGCTCATGTGACGCTGCCTACCCAGGTTAAGACAAAGTCCTGCTGATGGTTTGACACGATCATCTGCTAGGTCAAGGCCTAAGTGACATACTAAGGACACTGGAAAACTCAGGATGTCCATGCTCCATTGGAAATCTACTGGCCTTACCTGAATTTATGTCCAAAAGGTGGTGTGCCTCATCTTTAAGATCATCCTCACGTGCCCTCAGTGGACAGAACAGATAAATGACGTTAAAGCAATGGCATTGGTCCCCAGTGCAGCACCAGAGGTTAGGGTTGGTCCAGTGACGATAAAAGGACAGTAATTATTGTCACTAAAATGTGTCATTACTCAATGAGTGGTTCCCATGAGCACAGGCTAACTGCAACAACATTTTTATTGTTGTAGTGAGAATATTGCTTGGATGACATAATGCTGATAAAGACAGTTAAATCTGACTCTTTCAATCCTGCAAGAGATTTTTTTTATTATTATTATTTGTCTTTGAAACACCCGCATGAATTTTATTCAGTGTTTCACAGAGAACAGGAGCTCTCAAGGGAGGAAAACCCCACCATACTTGGTGTATATTTCAGAGACAGATGGCAGCTTTATAGCAGAGAGTTTGTGTGTAAAAATATTGAAGAGACAATCAAAACATCCCATGAACTCCAACACGCTTAAACAAAACCAGATGAAAATCAAAGCAACAATTTCTTGGGAATGTGCAGCTGACTAATGAATATTATAGATCAAAGAGCTAAGGGTATAGTTTCCCTGCGTTCGACAGAGTTTGCCTCCCAAACTTACAGGCCCCATTCATGGCAGCTGAGGGAATACTCCAAAGAAACAGCAGCACAATTTTCAGAGTCCCCAGTACCAACTCATGCCTATATATTGTAGTTATTGGTCGCTAACTAGTGCCAAATTACTAAACTTTTCTGTTTCAGCCCGATCTATCCAATTCTAATGCAGAGCAAATGATGAAGGCTAAAAATAGCTTGTAAAATTCAACAGCAGCAACTCCTGTGCTACTACAGTGCAGTGTTGGAGGTGAAATTATGCTATGACACTGAAGTGCTGGGGTCTAAACCCCAAGTCCTGAATCAAGGTTGACATATGGTTGATGTCCACAACCAGGCAAGAGAGACCATCCTCTTGGTTTTCTCTCAAGGCCTGGCCAACCTTGGGTGAAAACCAGTTAAAAGATTACCACCAGCTGCTCTACCTTTAGTATTAACATCAGGTGTCCTGCCTCTAAAGCTAATAATATAAAAGCTGGGCTCTGCTTGTAGTGAATGAGGGAGGTTTCCTTATGTAGTAGGTAGGGTTTCTTGTTCTTGGGAGGGAACCTTGACTGTCCACTGCAAGTAGAGTTCCTGGTGACAGAGGGATGAGACCAAGACTGGGACAGAAAGAGGATTATGTATGTAATGATGCTTTTCCTTGGTAATTACCACAAGATTGGAATTGGACTGATGACCTGGCTTATTCCTTCCTCCATGATCTAGTTTGTAACTTAGCTAAATCCTTTCTTTGCTACATCATATACCATGAGTGAAAGCATCAATCTATTTATTCCTCTGGTTGTTGGCCACCTCACCTTTATGCTTTGGAATGGAATGGTAAAGTCTCTCCTGTATGTATACTGTTAATGGCCTTATCCTTCCTACTGGGGCATGCAGTCAGCAAAAGAGACACCCTGCACTAGATGAGAAGATGTGGCATGACACACACAAGAATTATTATCTTCCACAAACACCATGATTTTTCTGGAAACCATTTTTTATGGAAAAGTACAAAACTGGCATTTGGGATGTTTAGTTTTGTTTAAGATGAAAAGTAAATTTTATAATTAAGCAAAATCATTATTTTACTTCTGAAAGATTTTTGAATTTAATGTTTTTTCTATATTAGTTATAAATTATCCCAGATGAAAGAATCAAAATTTGACTCACCTTTCCTAAGCCCACACTGCTTTAACTTAGTAAAGCTCGAAGTCTGAAAGCCAGAGACAGATGACCAACTTGGTGTGTGCTTGTTCTAGGATCATCTACAAACAGCTTATAGAACAGCAAGAGATAAGAAATAGTAATTCACATGATCAGGTGGGGTAAGAGGATAGTGGCATCTCTCTCATCTGACAGAACAGGAAGGTATCTTCAAATTTGTGGGTTTGGACAGGATGGGGAGAGGCCCTGTCACATGTCTCTGCTAAATTTCACTTTGTTAGAACTTCACCCTCTCCCATCATCTCTGGTTTTCTGGGAAGCATAATTAGCCCTCAAATTATAAAAATACCATTACAGAAACAGCAAGCCTTCTTAAGGGAGGCAAGAACAGTTCAAACCCTGCCAGGAAGGTAAGAAAAAAATATCAAGGTTTGTTTCCAGATTTCCCGTCCCACCCTGTGGCGTCCTGCTGCTGCCTCCAGCTTTATCCTCTCTGCCTTTCCTTCAAGAGGTTCAATTGCTTTCATCTTTGCATTATGGATCTTGCAGTGACCTGTCACAACATGAGCTCCCAGCAGCAATAGAAAAGATGCTGTTTTAAGTTGGAGGTGGCTGAAAGCTTGCTCCTTTTATTCTTCTTTTCAAATCCCATTGAAAAGAAGGAGTAAGAGTATTCAGGGAGAGAGGTGAGACCTCCTAGGTCTTCCCAAAATCCAGCTATTTTGTAGGTGCCTACTACAGAGCAGTTCATGTGTCTTACCAAGCATCTCATGATCATAAGTGCTTTATGCACAATAACTGGAAGCAACGCTGCTGTCCTTGGCCAAACCTTATGATCAGATATCAGATGATTGTATTTAATTCCTTTGAAACTATGTATGACTTCAAATGTAGCTGTCCTCAAGGTCTGCAAGTCTAAAATCTAATTATGTTGATGTAAATGGCCAATGATTTTCCTATCACCCTTCAGTGGTTTGGACTCTTAGTAAGTCAAAAATTCACAGAGCCACACCAAGATAAATAGAAACCTATTTATGCCAGATGAGAGGGGTGGCTGCAAAAAAATCTACCTCAGAGTCCATGTCCTTCTATTTACGCTCACACTGAGCAAAAGCCAGCTACCTAGGGGAGGTGTAGAAATGTCTCCTACTCACTACTACTGTAGTGTTACTTTGCAAAGGAAGTATGCCCAATCTTTTGGCATGTACTGCCCATCAGATGAATTCATAGCGCAGCAAATGCTAAATTTAGTGTTGCAAAATGCTTAGGGTGCTTTGTGTTTGAGACATAGTTCATATTTAGAACAGTTACTGGTGCTGCAGTGAGCACTTCATTCAAGCAAAGGGCAGGGATTGATTGTAATATTGTTCTAAACAGCATTGCTTTAGGATGTATAAGGACACTACTTGGCTAAAGGATTTAAAAATGCAGCAGCCTGCATGGACACAAACAAAGTAAAAGGTGTCAGTGATGAGCTACCAACGTGAAGGGTGGACCCCCAGTTCTCCTAACCCCAAGAAGCTGGGCAAGAGGTGGGAAGGAAGGGATAATCTAGTCATATTTTCAGAGAACAAATCAGGTGAAAGGCACAAATTCTAGAAATATTAATAGAAACAATTATGATAATGAATTGGTGTGAGAAAAAAGGCACTATGATCATTTCAAAGCATTAACAGTGGGCTCAGTTTTATTTATTTTGCTAAAAAGTTCTGCAAATAGATCTTTGATGGCATGGAAAAATATAACTTTGGCACTTCAAAAAAGGTAATTTCAACATTTTTTCTTTTTTATCTTTTTTAACTGAAAATGCTTTTCATATAGGAGATTCATCTAGATGGA
>NW_008607726.1:0-68318 GCF_000691845.1 Merops nubicus | reverse complement strand
TTCCTGCTAAAACTTTTGTCTCCAAAGAAAGCAGCACTTCTTTTGAAAAGGAAAAGTGTTTGCTTTTGAATTTCTAACTGTCTTTAAAACACTAAAAAGCTTAAAGAGATGAGCATCACAGCAGTGTTGCTAGAAGTGAAATGCAAGAGTGGAGGTAATGTGCATAAAAGGGTTATCCTGTCTGGTGTGTCACAACTGATGAGGCCATCCTGCCACTCTACTCTGCCCTGGTGAGGCCTCACCTGGAGTCCTGTGTCTGTTGGAACGTATTTGGAGAAGAGCCACAGAAATTATCAGAGGGCTGGAGCACCTCTCCTGTGAGGACAGGCTGAGGGAGTTGGGGTTGTTCAGCCTGGAGAAGAGGAGGCTCCAGGGGGACCTTATAGTGACCTTCCAGTACCTGAGAGGGGCCTACAAGAAAGCAGGGGAGGGACTATTCAAAAGGGTTTGTAATGAAAGGACGAGGGGTAATGGCTTTAAGCTAGAAATGGGTAGATTTAGGTTAGATGTTAGGAAAAAGTTCTTCAGTATGAGGGTAACAGACCACTGGAATAGGTTGTCCAGAGAGGTGGTGGAGGCCCCATCCCTGGGGACAATTCAAGGTCAGGCTAGATGAAGCTCTGAGTAGCTTGATCTAGTTGGAGATGTCCCTGCTTATGGCAGGGGGTTTGGACTAGATGACGTTTGGAGGTCCCTTCCAGCCTAGACACTCTAAGATTCTATGAACTGCTAATGCTGAGTCACCTGAGAAGTGCTGTGAATTAATCTTTGGAAAAATGTTAAAATGTCAGTAAAACCACACAAAGTACATGCTGCATTCTGAGTTCCTGGGCTTCATTTCAGCTCCAGCTCTCTAGACTTTGCAGGGCATATGTTCATTTCCATCAAACCACTTCTGAATTCTTCATAACTACCTTGAGTAATCTGGCATGAAGAAAAGCCACTAAAGAACAATGCATGCAATATGCCTGTATACTTTCTGCCTACTCCAAAAGCTGCTGAAACTAATTAGAGGTTTTCTGTTGACTCAAATGGGCTCTGGAGCTGGCCCATAAAGGGGTAACATACTTGAAAACAGTGATATTAGGAAGACTGGCAGAAGAAAAAGAAATTTGCTGGAGGTATTCAAGATGGGAGGTAATTTCATTGGTTGACTGAGTTATGAGGCACCAACAGAGAGGTCTCTCTGATTTACAAATTGTAAATCTATGTACTTTGCTGTGGGGACCCAGTCTTCTGCTGCCTATTAACTTACATTGTTCAATTTGCAAATAGGTAGACACACATGTAAGCTATTTTGGGCATGCTGCTATCCAATTTGCATAGCAAATAGAGCCTGAGACGTGCATGAAAAATTCCCTGGACAACTGTATGCAAGTCTTTAAAAAACTTTGGTTCTGCCTTGAGACATGCAGGTGGCTGAGTGTCATCTCAAGGAATGGATGAGATTTACAACATTCATTTTAGAGGTGTTTGCTCAGAAAATAATATCCTCAGGTTGTTTTGGAGCTTGCAAATCACTTTCTCACCTTAAAGAATTTATGACACAAAATGTATGTGAGTTACTGCAAATTTAGGAAAAAAAAATCATGTCCAACAGCATAGAAGTTTCATTCCTCTTTCCACAGAGGCTGCACAGCCCTGTGCTTGCAAGGAATAATTTCCTCAGCATCCCAGACTGTATTCTTCTGGCTCTACAATTCTTAGATGACCATACTCTGTGAATAAATGCAATCTGGAGGGACAGTCATACTTCTGTAGAGGTGCTGAAGAGGTGTTCATCCAGATTCCCCTCAATTCACATAACTAGTGACTCTCCACCTCTTTGTCAAGACCTCCTTATTACATTCCGACTGTCTAATTCCTTAGCTGTGGTTGCAGCTGGACAGAAGGTTTCACATGTCTGGAGTGTGGACCACATCCTGAAGGAGAAGAACCATACTTGGATGCACTCTGAGTTGGGTTGTCTTCTCTCCTGCTGTCAGACAGCTGCTGTCCCTGTGGCAACCCATACAGCTATTCGACTGGAAAAGAAACATACCAGAAAAGTATTTATTCTTTAAGTGTCTTAAAGCAAAATTAGATACCTGAAAACAAGAAGAACAAGCCAGTCTCTCTCTTGAAGTATTGTTGAAAGATCATAGACCTCATTTGTAGCTTGCAAATTGTGCTACCTGAGGTATGACGGTCTGCTGCTGGAAGAACTTCCAGTCACAGGGAAGCTAAACGCTGCTCCTGGAGCCAAGCTGGCTCTGGTAATAATCCATGTGGTTCCTAGTAAATGGATCTTGTTTGAATACCAGAAAGAGAGCATGAGCAAGATGTACTACAGATGAAAGGACTACAGTGCCAACAATGATTATAGATCTTGTAAAAAGATGAAACAAATTTCAGACCCCTGTGTCACCACCTTTTCCAAATAGCTAACTGGGATTATTCTCCTCCACCTTCAGCTGTGAAGTGAGGCCCATACTGCCTCCTTTCACTGACTCTCTTACATAGCTCAATATCTCACAGTTAGAAAATTTTCCTTTAGACTATCTAAATTTTCCTTTTGTTCAGCTTGGTTTTAATAACTTTCTCTATCAATTCCCTCTATAACAGTTAGGTCTTCACTTCTCAATTTTTCTAGTCTTTTCTTACAGGTGCTAATAATAATAATCTTTTAAATGTATTTTCCCATTTAAATATACTTGCAGTGTGGAAATCTTACCAGAGTTTGAGGATGTAGGACACGTGTCCAGAACTTCTAGCTGTTCCAGACATATGCATATGCACAAATGGTGCAAGACAGCATGTGTTTCACAGTTCCTTCCTGATTATACCTATTTACAACCTGGAAATCTCAGCTTGCAATGCAGGAATCTTGTTCATCAAGCATAATCTCCTATATATGGTCTACCATTGCATTGAACCTCTTACCAAGCAAGCAGTTGAGCTTGGATACAGCAGAATTTTTCAGCTGTGGTAAGGACCTCAAGGGTAAGCACAAGTTCCTTAAGGCAGGGCTCTCTAAGAAGCCATTCAGTTGGCCACAAGGAAACATGAACATTTACAATGAGGAAAAAGGAATGTAAATTATGGAGCTAATTTCGAGGGGTGAACTGTGAAGTAGAATATCTAGGAGAGACTCAGGCAAATAATATTTGCCTGTGTCTCTGCTTTTGGTGAATGGTCAGCAATAAGACTATTTACTAATGCATCACTTTTATCACCCAATTCGTCATTTCCATTTTCCTTCTCTACTGACTTGATTCAAGCAAACAGCAGCATCTGAAATGTGTGGGGAGAAATTACAGCATCTGTCTTTAAAGTGACTTGCTTTTCTTTTTAAGCAGCTTCCATGCCCTACCCAGGCTTTGGAGGTTCTCTGCTGGATAATGTAAAATGACACTAACTGGGCTACTTGTATCTCTGCAAAGTGACTACATGATGGGATAATTAGCAGTGCTATATCTGCTAGAGTGAGTGATACCACTGAACACATTTTTGTGTTCAGCAACACAAACAAAAATGCCTTCAGGTTAAAGAGTACCTGAGCAGCTGATCGGCCTCCTGCACTGTTATTTCCAGGAGGAAATATCTACAGGCTTCATTCATGCATGAGGCACAGTTGTAATGCTGGTTTTATTTCCTCTTGCAATACTTGTCCTCTATGCAGGTAAATGATTTTTTGCAAGCAAGCTTAATTTAGGCAAGTATAGGTATTCAAGACATTTTGCAAGCAAGTGAGGTTGTGTAGATTTGCAGATCTGCTAGCTAAAACATGACCCTTAGATGAAAAAGTCCAAGTGCTTGGCCAGTTGGTCTCACACTGTTACTCCTGGATGAAGTCCAATAGCTTGTGCTGTGATTAGGCTTACATTTTTTTTCAGAAAACACAGCCAGTTTTGACCTGAAGCCATAGAAATGTGTGATCCATTTAGCCCACATTATGTATAAAGAGTCTAGCTTTGCTGATAAGATCCTAGGGTTCTTTTAAGTATTAGTACAGACACAGCTGTGGAGGACAAGAACCTGTTATGCTCTTAATCAGTGTATTTCAATGGTTAACTACACTCATTAAAAAGTATTTAATATGAATTTGCTCAGTTTCAGTTTACATAAATTGTGTATTATATTATTCTCTGCAAGATTAAAGAACAATTTTGTATATGCTATTTTCTTCCCAGGAAGGTTATGAATGCACTAATCATAGCTGTCTCAAGTCTTCTTTGAGATAAGATCAAATTTGCTCCCCATAAATATTTTTATTCATCCCTTGAGCTATATTTGTATCTCCTCCCTACACACTCTGTACACATCCTCTTTAAAATGTCAACACCAGAATTGGACATGCCATTCCAGTGTGCAGGAAATGTGCCAGCATCAGGTGAGCAATGTCAGAAAGGGAACAAACATCGTTACAGTTCTTGCCTGCTGGTGCATTCAATAAATTAGTTTGTTCACCCATTTGTATCATCCTTGCAAAGTATGTTGTGTTGTTGCTTTGTTAGGAAACTATAAATATGACTCACTGGTTACTAGGGTTCAGTTTCTCACTTCTTATCTTTAGATCAGTAATATTGCATTTCACTCACCTAAAATGCTCTTTGGATGGAGCAAACTTTCAAAGCAAAAACTGTAACTGGCCTTATTGACCTTTATTCACTATGTCACCCTCTCTGAGGAGCTATTCTGTATTTACCTCTAGATCACCTATGTGATACCACATTGGAAAGTGGACTAGGTTCTCTGAAGCTCAGACTTGTAATTCTCTGGTTTCATGTTTCATGAAAAGACAAGATAAGTTTTATTTAACCTTGGTAAAGAATAGCATTATGATTGTGAAAAGAAACTGGAGAGTGACGTGTAGGCCAAACATCCTGGTAAAGTTCCCATGCTGTCAGCTAGCATGAAATACGCCACCTCCATCACTAGAATTTACAGTGTCTGCAGCCCGCAGCTCCTTTGTGTTAGCAGAGATTCCTGCCACCAATTTATCTGGATTCCATAAGCAAGTCCATCCAAACTAAGACAAGCCTTGGGTTCATGTTAGGTATCCATCAGGACTTTGCCTTGCAAATACTCTTAGGTCAAGCCAATGAGTTCTGACACAACAGTTAATTTTCTAGGGAAGAGAAAGTCTTTTCACAAAATGGAAGCCAAATATTCATTTTTTTTTCCTATCAGAGTTACACTTGAAGGCAGACCTGAAAACTCTAGTGGTCTTTAATACCATGAAGATTAAAATGATGTCTGTTGCATAAAAGCCATGGATTGCAGTGTTATCTTCTTGAATAAAGCCACTGTTACAAAGGTAGTGTCTTGCTGACTGTATTATGCAGAGAATACGTGTCAAGCTTTTAAAAAGTCATTTAACAGAAGTTGGGAATGGTAAAAAAAAAAAAGCATATGAAGAATATAACTTTGTAAGTAATTTACTCTCAGATTCTTTGAAAGTGCTGTTGTAGTTTCCTTCACACAGGACAGGTCATGTTACTGTAGCTGTCTTAAGAAACCTCTCAAAAGGTGGACAGCTTCCAAGTGACATGAGGACCAATGAGAAAGAGAATGGAAATAACTGTTGGTCATCTGTTTTGATACAAAGGCTGTTAGGGCTCTGCTGAGAAACTATCAGGGACAGGTTCAGAACAAAGGAAAGGAATTATTACTTTATTAAACATGCTGCTGAGCTGTGTGAGTTCTTGCTTCAGCATCTCTGAGACAAAAATAATTACATGAATTCAAAACATTACCCTATAAGACTGGAAGAAAAAGCCTTACAATCTGAAGAAAACAACAACCTTCTTGTGATATAAGAAACCTCTACATAATAAATATTCAAAGTATATTGTACAGAAATTGCACCATAAACTTCTTCTGTTCTTGTATTCTTCTCTTATGTACATGTAATTTGTAAAAATCTGGGGACGAGGTACTAGGCGACACAGAATTATTTTCTGTCCCAGCAAAGCTCTTTTATGTTATGCTTACCTTCTTACAGAACTGCACACATTCCCAATACCAGAGTCAGTCTCTGACTGCTTCTGCAGTTTAGTGTAATATCAATATAAGAAATGTGAGAGAGATTTGTTGCCCTGAATCAACTAAAGACAAAATAAACAGAAAGAAAAGCTCACTACATAGGGAATCAGTATCCACTGGTGGGAAGCAACTGCTCTAGTGGCAAAGAAAGAGGGGTTGGATGCAGTCAAGAGGTTGATAGCAGAGTAACAACAGGAGAGTGAGGTAAGGAGGTGCTGCCTAGCAGTGCACTTGTCCCTGCAACAGACCAGAGTGCGTGAGCTGTGCTGGGTGTAGCTCATGTCTCAGTGGGAATAGTGCGATGCTGAGATCTGACTGAGAAGCCCACACAACATTAGCTGAGGTGTGCAGAGAGAGAGAAAAAGGGTGGAAGAAATGCCACCCTCTCTAAGCATCCTCTTCTGCCAGAAAATCAGTCGTATATAGACTAGCCATATAGAATTACAAAGAAATATGGACCTGCTCCAATTCAGAGTACCCTGTTCTCCAAGAAGAGGTATTTTGAGGCACTCTTCACTAAACATCACTGCATTTTCACACTGCATTTTTTCCTCCTTCAAACTTTGCTCCAGACTTCATCTCTGGCTGAAAATGGGTTCTGAAACACTCTGTTTGTCACCCTTCTAGCCAAATCAGAGGATTCACTGAAAATAAAAACTCCCCAGCTGTGGCTATTTACTAAATAAGAGAGGATTAGCTTCTTAGAGAAGGCCAGCACAGGAAGTTAACTACACCTAGCTGCTGTGCTGCATTGCAAACACTAGGTGACTGGTAGGATTCATGACTTTTGGATAAAAGCAGGATTTTTTGGAATGAAATCCAGGTGTACAGAGATTGAGCCAGTGTCAAGAAGTAAGGTATGCAGGAGTTCTGGGTTATTGATAAAAAGCCTCTGGTCATTGAAGCCTAAAATAACTTGGGTAGAATATGAGTTTAGGCTGAAAGGAGTTTGAGGCACTTAATGGTGAAGTGCTATTGTCAGTAGCAATGTATAAATAAAGTCTGTTATTGACCTTACTAGGCAGTAAATATAGGCTTTCTGAGATACCTCAAATGCATAGGTCTCCCTCTCAAAGGCATCTCTGTTCAATTTTCTGTTAGGTCTAAAGGATCTGACTGTGCATCATCATTTCTTACTATGAAGCACTTACTGATAGGAAGGCTGCTTCTGAAGATAGGGTTCAGCTCTGACTTAAAAACTCTAATCAAGCCAGGGTCTTCAGGCAGATTCTGTTCTCAGTTATCTCTGTGGAAATTGAGTAGCTTTATCAAAACTAGCTGATAGTGTAAGAACAGAGCGGTGGGTAGCATACACTCTGTAACTTTGTCTTCTAAATAACCTTCCTTATACTGCAACTAAATCACAATGTCCCTTTTTAAAGAGTATCTGAAATCACTTCCCTGAACAACCAGAGAAGCAGCAAAATTTAGACTATTTTTATTTACTATTTTACTCAGTCTTGAAATTAACATAACTATTCAAAAATAAATCAAACTAATTTTGTGAACATTGAAAGTTCACTCTCAGTTCTCAGACTGGACAGGTGGGATAAGAAAGTTGTTTTCCTTTTATTTTATGATTTAGGTTTAAGAGTGATGTCTTTACCTTGCAAAGTGCTTGGGTTATGGATGATGGTAGAACAAACTCTATTTTCTATTCTTAATCTTCTTGTCTGTGACTAAGTCCAAATTTTATCCTAACTTGCTTGCCATAATTTCTGTCATATGAATAGGATTACCTATTCTAAGCATTATAGATCCAGCACTCAATTCCCAGATCTCTGGGGATACTGTCAGTGAACTATACTGTATATGGCCTTTTAACACTAATAAGCAACTTAAATTTTGTTTGATCTTTAATATATATTAAAAAATAAATCAGTGACTTTCCAGGAAGTTCGATCAGAAGTAATTACACTTGTCAAATCCAAATGTGAGCAAAACTGTGCTTCTTAAGAGAGACTCTCCAGTTTACACCAAATGTAAGATCTTGTGTAAGGGTAGAAAATCAATTAAAAGTTTTTTGTTTTTGTTTTTTTTTTGTTTGTTTTTTTTCAGTCCTCAAAGACATTATATATTTGCGATGGAGAACTTTCAAACTTTTCCCCTTGATCTGAGTATTCCTGTGAGGTAACTAACTTTGCACAGGCCCGTAATAGTAAAATGTTGTCAGTAAGTCTTCCTTTTCAGGTAAGCAGAAAAAACTTGTTTAAAGCACCTTCCATTTTTGAAAGCGTTTTCCCCTTCATAAACCTTGAAGTGCTACAGCAAAGCTGGAGCTGTCAGTGTACTGAAGCCTGCCTGTCGTTTATGGAAAACTCAAATTTCATATATCAAGGGCTTGTGTGAAAATTGCTTTGAGTGTTAATTGCCCAAATGATTCAGCTTTATAAGAGCCTCTCTTATGTACTCAAGTATGTCTCATAGCATGCTGAGTGCCAAGCTCCAATAGAGAGCCAGCTGTGCTCTGCTCCCAGATGTTTGAAGAAGATAATTCTTGCCCATCACTTCAGTCCTCCTCCCAAAATTCTGAGAAATTTGTTTAATGAAGTCATTAATGCACAATAGCACATTTCTTCTTTTTTTTTCTGTTAAAAAAATACTCCCTAGAAGGTATGCAAGTTTACTTTGGTTTATAATTACAGTAGCACATTGTCAGATTAACTGTGCTGAGGAGATAAAGGCCATCAGTTCTGTAAAAATAAGACTCTGCCAATATAATTTAGAAAGGATTGGATCTCTTTTCTTTCAAATGTGCTTCTTGTTTGCTGTATTTGAGGTTATTTTAATTCTCCAGTTTACTTATTGCAACATGAATTGCTATTGTAAACCCAACAAAAAACATACTCAGTCTTAAGTCTTGGATTCAAGCCTTTTCATAACTGTTCTTTATCCAGATCTCAGTTTTCCACATTCATGTATCAGATCCTTGACCAATTTATACTGCTTAGAAGTTTTTAAGTCAAAGTAGCTACAGTGAAGTCAAGGGATCGGTATTGATTTATACTAGCTACCTGTGAGCTGAGATCCTGGATCCAAACAACAATCTTTCTGTCTTTTACAGTGAGATCCTGCACGAACTTTGTCTATCAATGTGCAGGTGCAGAGAGTTTCAAAGAGAGGTTTTCTGTGCTATATGACAATAAAAGATTTGTGAGATCCACAGCTTGATCTTCATAGTGAGTGGCTACCATAAATTCCTACTCCTATCTGACTCAATCGTCAGTAGAGATTTCTCTCAAGCTAGGCTGTAACTGAGTTTGAACGACCATAGATAAGTGCTGGGTTAATTCAGCCTGGTTTTGTGGCCATGCTGCTCTTGAATCACAAGTATATAGCTGTATTTACATAGCACAGGTGCTAGGCAATATGACTTCATTTTCCATGGTTCCAAAGGTACCATGGTAGAGCTCATCTGTCTTCCTAGGTATCTGTCTTCACCCACCCCCACAGTATCTCAAGCCCACAGGTTGCTCTGGTTTTACAGCGTCTGATCCAGCTTCTGTTCTGAGTTACAGACTGCCCATCATCTGTAGCCTCTTTCAGCCATTGTTAAAGTTAGTGCAAAGTCCGTTTTTGCTGTTTCAATCACAGATGATAAGACCTTCTGGAAAGCACTTTGTATGTAGCTGATGGCCCTCACAAGCTGGTGGCAGATGTGATGTGGAGGTTATTGAGGCTGCATGCAGATCTGAGAGACATGAGGCAGTGGAGCTCCTTGTGCTAACAGTGGGATGAAGCAGCTGCCCTGAAATGGAGCCACAGCAACAAAAAGCTGCATAAATCTGGGTCAACCACAGTGACTCTAGATGCCTCTTCTCTTTATGAAGCTAAGTGAGCTATTTGCTTGTATCTCTATCAAACGATCCATTCAAAATTAGGACATACACACCTGGGGATACAAATAATTTCCTGATCTTGCTCCCACTGGTGTTAATGGGTACAGTGGTGCAACGCTTAACTTTCTCTATATGGGCTTAACAAAAGACCTTTAGAAATACAATTTGTATTGCTATCTTGTCTTTTTAACTGGAATATGAAACTGTGTTTTGGAAGATTGTTTCAGCAAGGTGCTGTGCAGTCAGAGTTTGTCGTTCAGAGATATATTGCTGTTTCACTCACCATCCGCAAGAACCTAGAAAACACAGGCAGAAACGTACAGGCTGAGACTAGCTGTCTCCCAAGATATGGAGATCTTTTTTATTTATGATTTTTTATATTCAGATGTTGCCTGTAGATGGAAATACAGAAACCATTAGAAAAATAGAAACCATTAGAAAAACACTTAACTATTTCACTATTATTTTGCTTTAAATGGGTATTTCAAATATTCTTTTCTTTGTAATTCTCAGGAAATGCATTATTTTTATTCTCACAGGCTTTGCTAAGCAAACAAACTGTAATAGGCAAATATAACTGCTCTTTTGGGGGAGTAATTTTTCTGCTCCTTAACTCATAGAAGGCTTTTGATGCTCCTATATTGTCTGTAAGATATTGTACAGCTGAAAGTAACCTCCTAAAAATTTATTTTCTAGACACAATGGGACAAAATATTCATGCCAATTTGTTGTTGGGACAGAGAGAACTAAAATTTGTGTTTTATTGAAAAGGGATACTCACTGAATATATATCATGATCTAGAGGACATAGACATGCAGGAAGCCACTCCTATTTTTTATAAGCTATCCCCCTGCATGCTTATACCAATGCACTTCTTGTATATTAAGTATTCCTGATCAGCTATGGATGTGAGAGAAACATCAGTCTCAGCTGGAAGCTTTTAGTTGCTTTGAGAAATCTGGAGAAGCTTCTGATTTTAGCTGTAGCAGTCAAAGTTTCAGTTCTTTTTATGATGAATGGCTTTTAAGGTGCTAGCATGTATAACAGCAGAAAGTTTTGTCTTGTGGAAGACAATAGAGCACCAAACTTACTGATAAAAATCATTAAGCTTTACCTGTGATAAAGGATATTTTTGGTTTACCTGCAGAATCCAAAGGGTTTTCTAATCTTCTTCAGATCCAACTTTAGTTAGGAAAGCTGAAGTCAGCTTTGACAAGGCCACTTAAAAATAACTGAACATCTCACAAATGGACTACTAGCAACAGAAAGTACCATGACTCAGCTGCATCCTTATGCAGCCTTGCAGGGATAGATGACGCTTTAATTTTATCAGGCTTTCTGGAGGAATATTGACTGAAAGTTTAGAGAATATTGGCTGAAAACTAAGAATGCAGAAATAAAGTCTTAAACTTGTACTTACAGCAGCAAGGTGGAGAAAACAATATGGAAAAATATTAGAAGTTAAAAAATAAAACCCAAGGATATGTTCTTGCAGATAGCCTGGATAGTCACTGTAGGGATACATGTTAAATACACAATTTTAAGAAACTATATATCATTTTCTCAAAGGTTTAATTTTCCATAATAATACCAATAAAACAAAATAGAGCCCTTGGAAAGTGTGAACTCTTGCCTGTACTCAGAGCTAGGCAATGAATGATTATATATATTTTCCCAGTTCCACCTTAACCCAATGCATGTAGAGAGGGCAAGATCTAGGAAGACACTGTACAGGAAAAATCTTTACTAGATAAAGAGAGGCAAACACATTCTATGAATGTTACTGCAGAGGGAAGCTGAAAAAAATGTTATTATGCATTTTTGTAAAGTTAGCAAGTTTTACTGCACAGCACGTAAGAGCTGGAAAATATACAGTTTTATTGCATAATGACCTCTTATTCATCTGTTTTTTCTTTAGAATTATTATTTACTCTTTATTGCAGAATGGGGACAATTTTAAGGAGTTAACAGGTGATTTTATTTAAAAAAACAAACAAACAAACAAACAAACAAAAACCCCAAAAAAATTCAATTTTGGCCAAGAAACTGGTTTATATAAAACGTAATGTTTGGTCCATGTCAGAACAATATTCTGGTAATGCTTTCTTTTAAGCTTTGAGTAGGAAAGTTGACCTTTGTTGGGACGGTGACTTTCATGCACAACTATGATATTACCTTCCTTACCTAAATGCCTTACTGAATGTGGTTTGATAAAACTGTTTTTTCAAGATATAAGGTTATTTTGTATTGGAAATAAGCCACCCCACAACCAAAACATCAACAATTCCCTCCTCTGAAGATTAGATCTATGAAAAGGTCAGCCATAAACTAATAATAAACTTCTTGATCCTACAGGAGGAGGTGATAACATCTGGAAGGCTGGGGTGAAACAAAAGAATTGGGACAGGCTTTCAAAGTTCATGTAACTCATAACTCTGATTGGGACAGTAAGTAAGCTGACTCGGTAGGTCAGATAAGTTTTATAATTATCTGATTCTGAACTATTTGGTGTTCTCCTTTGGACTGTAATTAATTTTTCGTTGCAGTCAGTAAAGCTGAAAAGATGAGAGAGCTGTTTAAACACAGGTGCCAGATTCTTTTGGAGGGAAGAAGAAGGGGAGAGAGGTATTGAATGCTAAGACTAAGAAAACTCATTCTTTGGAGGTTGGGCACAAGTCTAATAGACTAATTCTTATGGCTTAACTTTTGGCAAGTGTTCAGCACCTTGCTGTTCAGGGGAATCAACTTGTTTCTGTTTCTGTGCTCTGCTTTTCATTTTTCATTCTCCTGTCTTACATCCTGGTGTCAGAAGCATCACTCATGTCACGCAAGAAGTAGGACTGAGAGAGTCCTCAGCTCCCTTCATGGAACATCGGTCTTTATCCCTTTACCAGAAAATTGAGAGATGTAATAATCTCTCTGATTCTTCAACTTCTGTTCTGGTAGGTAACTCGTGCTGCTGCTGAACAGAGGGGAATGGAGATATTTCAGCTCTAGAGAAGAATTTCTGAGCACCAAGCTGTATTTATGCATAACATTACAGGAATATTAGAAAAAGTATGGAGAGCCCTGAGGGTCACACATGTATTTGTGAAACAAAAAATTATGAATGGAGAGTAAAGCAGAAATTGTCAGTAAAGAATGGCAGAAAGTGTAATTTAATCAAAATACAATATAAAATCTTATTTAAGTTAAATGTGACTTACAGCAGGCTTTATTAAAATGCTATTGATCACTCCATTAGGCATTAGAATGAATAAAGATGATTGTTCCCAGTAACCAAGAATATGGTGTTGAGTTGCATTTTATCAGCATATCCATATGTCACACTGAGAAAGGCTTTCAAGTGAATCTGCTAACAATCCCTCAGGAAGATTATATACTCTCTTTTCAAGATACTGGAAACTGAGTGACCACTCAAGTCTTCCTGGTCATTGACCAAACATCAGAAATTAGAAAACCTCACTACATATACTTATAGTAAGACTGGCTGCAAAAGGTTTAGGTTTTACACTTTTTTTTTTTTTTTTAAGCTGAAATAGAAATATTAATAAAAATCTTTGCTGGGAAGCAAGCTCATTACTACAAGGTCTGAATCCTTTTCTTTCTCAATGTAGTCAAAATATCCTGTACTGAGACACTAGGTTCAGCACTGATGATAGAAGAGGTGTGAAGCAAATCATATGTACGTGTAAGATGCTGGTATGTGATGGCATAGATTGCTGAAAACTCTTATTTTCATCTGCACCCCTTTATTCAGTATTTTTTACCTTTACTTGGCTCTTTGTTTCTGCTGTAAGCTTGTCAACCACTGGTCATCAGTACAGTATGAATTTGGTCCCAATACACTTGTTTTTAATTTCCCAGCAAACAGCCTATGACCAATCTCTAAGGAATTTCATGCCATGCAGTGCCACTAGTAACAGTAAAAGCCATCACAGATTTGGGCTGCTGAAGCACCTCCAGTAACACTGAATCCCATTGTCAGATGGATATGAAGTCAAGGTTAAACTTCTGAAATGTGCTGGTCAGTAATGGAAGATCCAGCATGTAGTCTTCAGTAGTCTTCCCTCTCTGTCATCTCATCAAGAACATTGCTAATGAACCATTTTGTTACTGATGGCCTCCCAACAGTCCTATGTATTAAAGTCCTGTGGCACATGAAAGCCACATTGGAAGAGCTGTTCTTACCACAACTTTTCCACTTATGGGTACCCTCCAGATTTTCACTATTTTGAGGAATCATTTTGACCCAATAATATCACTTAAAGACCTACTGGTTGTGTTGGTATTTTTGTTTGTTTGTTTGTTTGTTTTGTTTGTTTTTTTCCTCACTGACAACAATGATCTTTGAAATATAAAGGGAGACAGTGTGAAGATTACAATACACACAATAGTGGGCATAACCTCGGAATATTCTTTAACTAGGAATATATTGAGATAAAAGGGAAATTGTATGGAAAGCATCAAGAACAAAGCAGAAGTATTCACATTTAGTAGCAGCTGGGTGGAAGGCAGGCCGTCCCTCAGTAAATACCCATCAGATGTTTTTAAGTCTACCTGCAATTTTTAAGAACACCATGTCTTAGATAAGAGACCAGTGCACAGGTCCACGCCGGCATCCACTGGGTAATGTTCCTTCAGAGAGAATTATTATTTGATTTCTATTTGAAGTTTGACTCCTGCTTAGATATATCAAAAGTGTCTCATGCTTTTTAAATGGAAACACTCCCAGTGTATCTTTCAGAGTTTGCATGCTCTATTACTAAAAATTCTAGACTACTATTCCTTTTTGATCTACATTCTTATGAAAACAACATAATTGGCAATTCTAAAAGTTCATGGCATTTTCAAAGAGAACAAAAATATGATAACAGTCTTTTAAATGCTGAAAATGACAACTTTAATTATAAAGTTATATATTTCTTCATATTCTAGCTTTTTTTTTTTTTTTCCCAAACCAAAATATAGTAGATTTACACCAGCAGTGTATTAATAACTTTGGTAAATACAAACATTATAGTCAGCTTTAACATACAATTAATGGTAAGCTCTGAATGCTCTGGGTTCACTATTCTTGTAATGGTAAAGTAGCAATTCTAATAGACTTTAATACATGTCATATACTTTCCATCATACATACAGTTTTAAACAACAGAAAAATGGTGTGAAGGCAAGAGGTTATGCTGAAAGATCAGCATGTATAAAAATTCCAACTTTAATTTAGTATATTTCTTTCTGACATGGGTGGGAATACAGTTTTGTTACAGGAAGGATAAAAATAGTCAGTGAAATTCTTGTCCTGATGAAATGAGTGGGACTTTATCCCAACCACAGAGGGAAGAGCTGTGCAGGATAATGATTACTTATTTCCAGCCACTGACACTATTACCATCTTGATTTAGAGAAGGCCCTCTACTACTACAAATGTTTCTTTTCTTTGTAATATGGTTGGAATCTTTACTTGCCATATAACATTTTATTTTGTATCATTAACTTCTTTTAATAACTACCTGATTTTCCAGACATCAGATGTGTGTTCGTTGCTTGTTCAGGGGTTCTTTAGTTTTCTGTCTTTATATGACCTGCTGCTGTGAAGCTTCTGCATTTTTTAAACATACAAAGCTTTCTTATGTGAAGAACTGAGGGATTTTGGAAAATGCGATAAACACCTCTTTAAAACATTTAATGTGAATATTCTTTTGGTGTGTATTTACCCGTACTTTTTGATTGGACTTGCATATGCAAGGAATTCAAACACTTCATATAAATCAAAGAAATTTGTTGTCAGCAGTTACCTTCAGCAAATACACTTTGATTTTTTTGAACAGTAGTATCTATTTTGTTTGATGAGAAGCTGTTTTCCATCTCTATTGGCATCTAATTACCTTCTCCTACTCTGTATCTTTTCACTGATTTGCATCTTGTCTTAGTGTTTCCTGTATTCTGTGAGGAATTCTTGTAGGCAGTAGCTAATGGTGCTAAAATACTTATCTTGCAGTACAAATGTTTCAGCACCTTGTCTGCATTCCTTGCTGAAAAGGAGCAGTTCTTTTTATTTCCCCCTCCTGGTGTTCCCTAGATTTGCTTTAAGAGAAAAATTGATGTTGATGTTCTGAGGGATCCTATGGTACTATTTTTAATAGCCCTACAAAGTGATTTGGTCCTGTTCTTCTAAAATAAAATATATATAGAGAAAGAGTTACCTTGACTGGTGGCTGATTAAATCCTCAGGGCAGCATTAATGTGCAATGGCACATTGGACCTCAGGAAAACCTGGAATGACAGAGGCCAAGCCCCAGCAAAAAATGTGTACTAGGTCCAGTAATGAGTGAACAGATACACATTTAGGACTGACTGGTTTTAGTCAGAATTACTCTGCTGAGCTGTAATGCTGCTACAAGGGCTGACATTGGTAAGGAGTCGTTTTTGTGCAGGGGAGGACTGTACAAGTATGCTCCAAAAATAAGAAGAAATTAAGTTCCAGATGTCAAGGCAGAATGGTAGAATATTGAATCTGTGAAAACTGTTTGCAAAGCCTGACAAGAAAAAAACTGGTTTTAAAGCAGGTTAATTTCCCTTTTTTAAACAATGGCTTTTTGCAGCGAGAGAATTTGAAAGCTCCATGGACCCACTCTTAAAGCTCACCAATGTCATCAGAAATGTTGTGTTTAATTCTGGTCATTTCAATATATCTTTAAAAAAATGTCTTGTGTTCCTGCAAGATCATATTCATCTCCTTTCTTCCACCTCCAGCAAATACTGGTCTTTTTGATGCACAGCTTTCCTGTACACCTGTGAAAAATGACTTCTACACAGGGATCGGTGTCTTTGTGTGCAAAGTGGGTTTCAGCAAGCTTTCACAGGGCATTAAGGCATCAGGACAAAACCAAGTTGCTTGAGGGATCATCATACTGCTTCCTTCTTTAGTGAACACTGGAGATTTATAGCACTAAATTTATCTAAACTCAGAGCTTGCAGTGCTATATTTAGAGCAGTTTTCTGTGAAAATGTGGCATATGTGATGACTTTGCAAGTCAGTTTCAGGTCAGGTTGTTCAGGTATGATCAAATTTGACACAGGATTGGCAATCTAAAGCTAAAACTTTTTGAAAATTGGTTCTTGGCTGGCAGAGAGGGACAGAGTATCTCCTTTGATAAAACCAGATAAATAAATACATATGTATTTATGTATTAAATACATAGGTATTTAAGTCATTAATTTATGTAATAAATTCATAAGTATTTAAGTCCCAGGTGACAACCTGGGAGACTGTAAACAAGAATGGCAGTAATGGCTGGGGAGATTAAGTACCAGAGTGCTCCAGGACAACAGGCCACAGAAGTAGAGGGATCTGGGATAAAAGTAGGCGAGGGTGGGGCAAGGAGCAGAAAGAAACTGCCTCCTTAATTCTCCCATTCAGGAAGCAAATTGTAAAAATCATTTAATCATCAGTGATGAAAAGCTATGGCTGCCAACTGAGATATCTCAGTGTTGTACATAATGTTTGGTTTAGCATAGCATGTTGCTTGCAGGAGGATACTTTGCTAATTAGTCCTAAAATTTATAGGAATTTTGTAATGCACTCTCGTTATGCCCACATTTAATTACTCAAAAGAATAGAGTTATTATATTAGTAAAAAATATCGGGATGAGACCGTTAGAATCTGACAGTCATCAGATGTCATAAGCTTCCTTCATTATAAAACAAAATTTGTACTGAAGAAAAAGAAATAATCAGAAAACCTCCAGAAACTATCTTTCCTTTCTATTTAGTGTCCTTGAGTAATTTCTAAATACACAAAGCCCTGGTACCCAAAATGACACTGTACAAAATAACTTAAACCATAGGTCTTGCCAGAGTCATTGCTCTGCAAATACTCAAAGTGGCTCATTACCTGTAGGGAAGATGTTGCTGTATGCTTGGAGTATTTGTAAGCCTAAATTAATAGTGAAAATAGGATAAAAAGATTTAATTAAGCTACTAAAAGGGGATATAGTCAAAGACTGGTAGTTGCATTCAGTTCAGATTTAGGGGGAGGAATGACACAAAGTCTGGTGTTGGCAGAACTAGTAAGAATTGGCTGAGCTCCACTGAACTCATATTATACCACCAGAAAATCTGGCCTCAATAATTCCAGTGTGGACACTTAGTCTCAGTCCACTTCATAATTACAGAACTCGCACACATCCCAAAAGAGACTCTAATTACACTTCTCCTGTGTATCAGGAATGACACGGTTGTGTAATTATTATCAGGAGGCTCAAGCTGAAAAAAAAAAAAAAGAATTTCATGACTGGGGAGGTCGGTCGGAATTTATTCCTGATGTCCCTCACATCTTCCTCCAAGTCAATTTTCTTGGAGATTACATGGTTCTGAGCATATGAAAGGGGACAAAAGGCTAGTAGTCCTCTACAGGTCCTGCTAGCACCGGAGGAATTTTTTTTGGTGTTCCCATGTCTTGTGTGTGAGATACAGCAGAGCTCAAGTCACCCAATTTACCCTCTCCTCACAGGAAATATTTACATTTATCTTGAACTGGAGAGTCATGGCCTTCAGTTTTACAAACTGTCTTACAGTTGTGATTAGTGAATTGTTCCAAAACTTGTCCTAGAAAAATGAAAACAGATTCCTTTTTCAAAAGTAGTAAAAAGATTAAAATAGTAATGTGTCTTAGGAGTAAACAGTCAGGTACACAATACCAACATATTTGAGCTCTGCTCTTGCTGGGTTTTGTCCATTTTATACTGCATTAGCCACTGGATACAAGTATTTGTGCACTGGTATGTTACAAGAATTATCTTAAGCATTTAGTAAATTTGGCATGATTTTGATCTTTGGTTAAAATACAAACACACGAGGATTTAGGACTCAAAATTGAAAGTATCAGCATTCTAAGACTAATTAAGAGTACTTCAGATACCAAGAAAAGACTGAGATTGTGATTGAAAGAGAAAAATATTCCATTTCTTCACTTGGATCCTCAAAGTCTTCTCTTGCTCAGTTCTGTCTTCCCTTACAGCATTTTTGTGTCCTGTTTTGGTAACGGAGTCCAGGAGCTTTCCAAGCTCTGCTACAAGAAGTGAGCATGAGAGATCAGCTGCAATGTCTTGAAGGATGAGTTGTAGATGTCTTTATATATACGTACACACATACATAGTTCAAGACACAGGGGAAAAACATATTGAGTTGAGCAGATCTCATCAATGTCTTATTTTTCGTTGTGTATTTCTCCTCCTCTGTTTTCAGTAGTCCAGGGCACCACTGCAGCTGGGGACGAGCAGGTGCAGGGAACAGTTATCCTGTTTCCAGAGCTAGCTGTGGGCTTCAGTTAGGAAGCCAGCTTACTGGGGTAAGGAAACTCATCACTGGCAATTCTTAGGCAAGGAACAAGACCTTTTCATGTGACCCACTATGACTAATCTATTTATTTATTTATAATAAAGCATCGGTGATGGGTGTAATTCTCTTATATAGCACAATGCAAAGGATATACAGAGGCCATAGAGTGGGAGATACCACCACAAGCTGTTGAGATGCAGGTAGACAAGCTTCTTTGTAGTGGCAGCCTTATGGTTGCGTTTGTGTAAGATTTATCAGTTTCTGCACCAGAAATAAATTTCTCTCCCTACAAAAAACCCAAAATCCTGGTGGTAGGCATTCAAGAGAATTTTCCAATGCAAAATAAATAAATAAATACTCAGGCAAAAATACCTTACATTAAAAAATCTATCTCAGCTCCATTGTTTCAAAAGGCCTACTCAAACCAAGATATTTACCTTTTAATGTCTATCTGTTTATGCATACATGCAGGGAGCCTACTAACTAATTGGAATTATATTTGTAAGTCTACTGACTATAATATACTACATTGTAAATTCCAACATTTTGCAATTCTAAAGCTCCCTGCAGTGCAAGTTAGAAATAAATCCTTCATTCTTACATTTTCCATGTTTTCCAACAGTTTTATTTCCTTGTGGTTTATTTTATATTTATATATATAAAATTCAAAAAATTTAAAAAAAAATTCCTAATCTAAATCCCCAAGCAAACAAAATGAACTCCCCTGTGCCAATAAAATTGGATATTTAAGTGGAAGAGGGAGATAACTGGGCTACAAAGCTATTTTTGTTCCAGCTACATCAGCTTTAACTAGTTAAACGTTTGTTCTGTGACCATTTGAAATTCAGTTTCAGTTAGTTGTGTATCATAGCAGTATAGGATGCATCATTAACTCTAAGAGGCTGTTTTCCATTGGCATCTGCTATTTTCACCAAATGTCAAGGCTTGACATTTGCTATCTTTATCTGGTTTTGGTGTATCATTCATACTGAGATTTTGTTTCTTCTTATCTGATATTGATTTCAACTGTGACCAGCTGTGTTGCTAATAAAACCAACAAGCATGTATCTGGCATTTAGTTCTTCACCGGTAGAGGAAACGAAGCAACTCAGTGACAAAAAAAAGTAAAGAGATACTTTTCAATTAGAATGCTTGCTTGTTTCCTCATGTTCTCCATCTCGTAGCACTTCTGTTGATGTATCATTTCTGATTCCTTTGCTTGGGGAACTCTCCATGGAAATCCTTGCCTCTCAAATAAAATATTCCTTTTTGCTCTCATCCACTGCTTCCTGGAGAGTGGGGTCACTTTTCAAAGCAGCATCTGCGCTTTCAGCAAACTCCGTTCCTTTTGCCTCGTTGGTGTGGTAAGTGCCCTTGTGCCTGTACATGTACCGGACCATCACCACCAGCAGGCAAATGAGGACAAACACCACTGCAGCAATCACACCTAGAGGAAAGAGACCAGTTAATTGTATTGTAATACACTAATAAGATATGAGCAGTGTCTCACAGGCAGACACTGCAACTTGAGTTACTTGACAGGGAGAGGCCTGTGCATCATGTTTGTATATTGCAGCGGCCAGAGTTGGAACAGAGTCCCATACTGCAAAAAACAGGCTGGGATATAGATACTGTAGGAATGCAGGTCAAATTCAATGGCTTGATTTGGTTGAACTTGTTTGAGCTAAAATTTTATTACAAAATCCAGAGAAATAAGAGAATACAAAGGAAACCAAACAGATTTCTTCCATCCTTCTGGTAACATAAGCCCAGGGGAGCTTGCAGGCAACCTGACCCTGCTTCCCCAAGTGTACTCAGTTTCAGGAGAAGCATAGGCCACTGAGTATTGCTGAGGAGACATGCACTAGTCATGTGACTGCACTAGTGCTCTGTATTTGCACGCTGCCATTTCATACTATGCTCTAATTAAGAAAGTCTGATTGTCATGAATGTGGAAGTGATGCCTGGGAGGAGGAAGGAATTTGAGGTAGACCTTTCCTGTCTCCTGGACTAAGGCTAGTTACTAGCAATGTGTTGTTTAGACAAAAATTTCCATAGGTAACCCAAATGTAGATAGCACTAAATGGTGAATGGAAGCACTCACAGTGAAGGAAAGTAAATTCAAATTCCAGGAGTGGTTGTGCAGAGAATGCTATGTGTCCTTGTTTCCCAGAGCCCTTTCCTTTTTTAACTTTTCTACTGTGAAAGGTTCAAGTCCATGAAAGAGAGGCACTCTTGAAAAATCCATGGTTAAAAAACTACAAGCTGTATCCAGTTCCCCCCAGATCAAATTGTTCACTTAAGGATTCTGAAAATGAATGTATTTTGAAGTTTATTCAGCTTGTGTTATAGAAATAACACTTTTTACATACTACTGGGATGTACTTATAACTTTAGCTGTGATTCTGTACAAGTAAATGATACTGAGCAGATTCTATATTCACATGACTCCAGAAGTAAACCAAACACTAAAGAAATACACAATAAAAGCACAAGAACAGGACATTGTCAGGAAAATCCCATACGTGGAGTGTGAAACTGCTGTGAGAATACAATAGGTAGGAATTCATCTGAGTCATTGTAGGCATCTACAGTTCAGGAGGCTCCATCTGAGTTACCCACCTTGGGCTTCCTCTACTATCAGTGGATGGTGTGTGTGTGTGTGTGTGTGTGTGTGTGTGTATGGTGATTCTTCTTCTAGAATTGCATTCTTATGTTTGGTCAGATGAATTGCTCCCTGGAAATGCCTACTACTCTGCTGAGACAAAGAGGGGTACGTAGACAATATCTCTCTTCTGTCCCCTGTGTTTGAGGTATGTGGCAGGAGTGGGTATCTCCAAAGCTTTATGAAGCTGATGATTTATCAGCATGAGTAAGCTGGGTGAGGACACCCTATCGGCATGAAAACAGGGGAATGGACAGAATATTAGCAGGGTAAATAAAAATTGTACCTCTGTCTTAAAAACACAATGCTTGCAATGTTATCCCACAGATGGTGCCTGGGTCTGGAAAATGATATTACTGCTAGCAGAAATGAAATTGCTTATACAAAGAACTTTAGGTTTACAATAATATCATAGCTGCAGTGGGATCTTTGTCAGTTTTTAGGACCTCACTGGTATCCCTTGACACAAGAGGCTTTAATAGGCTTTGGATGTAGCATGATATTAATAAACCTAAGAGACTAAGTACGAATCAATTTACCTGCTAGTTGTTCATAGGAACCTGAAATTAAAGCTACGTGAGATGGGACCTGAGGGAAATATAGCAGAACCTCACCAATTTGCACTAATGATTGGTATATCCCCTTGTGAATGACTGAAATTAGTGCATTAACATGGAAATGAACAAACACAATAAAAATAAAAAGACAGGTTCTCTCTGTGAACATAGCTTTACTCATTTATTCTTACAACTGTATTTATTTTAAATGCACGAGAGAGCTTTAATGGAACACCAGGAAATGCACTGTGGTATATTCTGTAAAACGAAAAGGTCAGGTGGTATAAGATAGCATGACTTAAATCAAATGCACTATACCAGTTCTGTATTAAATGACAATCTTGGCCCAGTGAATAATGAAGAATACCAGAGGTTGACTTTCCTGCTGGACTGTTAGGCATTTTGTCCTAAAATGAGGAATGGATTGAGGCTATACTGCTCACTATATGGTTTACAGTAGCTCATCTCGTTATCTTGCCAATAGCCCCTCCGGGAGCAGATTTCCCACTGGCCTAATTAACTTTAATTTTGTTGCTCCTGTTGTCTTGTCAGCAAAGTGGGGGGTTTGCAAAATGCAAGAAATAACCAACCCGCTGTTTTAATTCTAACAGTGCTGCTTCATATGGTCTGCTACTTACCTCCAATAACAGCCACATCTGCTCCAGCTGTGGGGCTCTCGATGTCTCCATCTATAAATAGATTATAACATACAAATGTTAATTAAAGAAAAAGGAATTGGATTGTATGTAACAGCAGTGACTGTACTGATGGTGTTGTATTATTTTAACCTCTGAAACTCAGAACTTGAACAAGATCTCTTGTTAGCAAGACATTTATGAAACTTCTCATTAGAGTTAGCTACACTGTAACAGTTTTCTGTCACACTGGAAAATAAATAACTAGCACATTATGCAAACTATCATGGCCCTCAGGGAAACACCTACTGTTTATTATGAGCACTTACCTGTAACATCCTCCAGTGAATGATTAAATTAGGAGCATTTAGGTACTGTGATTACTCTCAGAAAGGTAGTTTTGGGGAAAAAATGTTGGTGCCTATTTATTTTCCCAATTATGGCTCTTCAGAGTATGGTCTGGATTTTGATTTGATGTAAATTAATCTGGCTCTATTGATTTCAATTAGTATTTATTTATCTGCAATATCTTATTTCTATTTTTTTTTTCAAAACCTGTATTTGAAATCAAGGCAAGTCTGTGTGGTATAAAACACAATCCTTACATAGAGTAAGTCTGAATTCAGTGCTGATAAAACAATTTATGTTCTTTACTAGTTTATAATTTAGAAAAAAAAGATAACTTTGCAATTTAAATGCAAAAAAGAAGTACCTGACCATGTCATTTTAAGAAATAAGAAATTTGTCTAAGAAGTTGTAAGCTGCTGAAAGAGCAGTTAGAATTGGAAGTACATTTTGGTCTTAATTATAGCAATTACTAAGAATGTCCAAAACAACTAATGAATAGTCAAAGTGTTTTAAAGGGGAGAGGAAAAAAGTTCTAAAGAATGGTAAGGATTTTTCTCTCCTTATTATTTGATATAGACCTTAAGTGAAAATAATTTCATATAGACGAGCATTTCTTTACTAACTTCCGTTTACCTCAACAGGGTACAATTCTGATCTTGTTTTCTGCTTCATATTTCAGGCCATTGATATCACCTCACTTAGTCCTGAATTATGTGCATGTCTGAGGAGGTGATGAACTCCTGAAATTTTTTTATGCTATGTTTATGACATGACATTCCTTTCTTTGTTTATTATCATAGTACTGGTGCAATTGTAAATGATACTGGTTTCTGAACGAGGTAAATAGTTTTATGTGAGGTTTGGTGCTTTTTTCTTCTTTTTTTTCTTTTTTTTTTTCCCTTTGGTAAATACAGTGAATAGAAAAATTCTTTGGAAAAAAAACCACTAATTCCAAATCCATCTATAAATTCAACAGTGGCACTGTGGCTGCTATCTGTCTCTCCTTTTGCTAAATCTGCTATATATGATGAAAGGATAAAACACTATCAGCAATTTTCTCCTTATTCATGTCTGGTCTCTTACACCAAATTGCAATAAACTGAGGAAAGCTGAGATTCAAAGGCTGTCCCTCTTCCCAAATATGGGAGGTACTTTTTCTAGAAAGTAGGAGTACTTTCCACTCTCCCAGACATCCTTCCCACATATTCTTCCAACTATAAAACTAAGGAAAGATTGAGCATACCTTGTGTAATTGAAAAACTCTAATTATGACTATGACCATTGAAAACCCATGTGCCTGAGAAGATATTAATTGCTTCAAGGTCAAACAGTTCTGTATTTCTTTATACACCAAATATATGCTGCAGGCCAAAAGAGCAGGCTCCTCTACAGCAATCAGATACTCAAAGGTCTGTATTCTAAAGTGCTTCCCTAGCCACACAGCTTGCTTCCAAACATTAATTCCAGATTAAATCATTATCCTTTTAATTATAAAAAGTTATGTGAGTAACTCTGCTCTCTCCTGTCATTCCCAGGTGCCTCTCAGATTCAGATAACAACCAGGTGCCTTATCTTTCATGCTTGCTACCACAGTGCCTTTTGATAATGAATTACAGTATCATCACATTGCAGAAAAGTTTTCACTTCTGTACTGTACTTTCCAAGTTCTCAGAAGAATGCTGGACCCATCTGGAGCTATCGTGGAGTTGGCACTGGTCTGCTAAGCTGATAATTCTGTGGTGTTCAGCAGTTAACACCATGATGTGGCTTCACTCACCACAGTTCCCATTTTACTGCTGACAAGTGCCTGACTTTGCCTTTTTGTGTTGACTTTTGATCATGAAAAGTGCTTGGTGTCCTCCCAGATGGTCTTTTGCTGCACCCTCTGGAGTGTCAGGATACTGTAGCTACCACCAATGACCAGAAGTATCTGGGGTCTGCTCTTCAGATCAGTTTTGGAGCAGTGATGATGGAGGGGAGAGAGGGACTCTCAGTTCCTGTCTCACAGCCTCCAAAATTTCTCTTTGTCCAAAAATAGTGATGGGATTCATGGCACTATCACAATATTGTTAGGTGGGGGAAGGTGTCAGTGTCATTCAAGAGTCAGGCAGTAGCACCCTTCACGAAACATGACTGAGGAAAATGTAAGGTCTATGCCAGGAATTACAGGACTCTATGCTTGGCCAGGAAGCTCAGCAAGGTCTTCCTAAACTTCAGCTCAGTCTATGCACGAAATACACTGCATTACTGTAGGACTGATTCCTCACTTTCTGAGGCAGAACTGATACTCAGCATACTGGATGAATTTTTAGCTGGGCAATGGCTGAAAGCTTTCTTTTCTTCATTCTGCTCTTCTTCACATTCTTCACTCAGAGTTCTGTGTTTCAATAACTGCTGTTGCTTTTTTTTTTTTTATTTTCCTTTGTTTCAAGGACATCTTTTGTGTTAGCTGCTGCTAAATTGTCCTTGCAAAAATTCCTCTCACTGTTATACTGGCCCTTGTCCATAGCTACAATCTGGTCCTGAAAGTGTTTAGATAGTGCTGTTATTTAGTGCCATTGGTTACCATGACACACAGAAATGAAAAGATTGTGGAAAAACTTGTTTTTCATAAAATCTCTGGCCATCAGAATGAGTTGGCTAAATCAAGAATAGAACATACAAATCAAATTGCCTTATGTTGGAAAGTATGTTTCTAAAAGCCAGAATGAAGGGAAACAAATGCTTTTGTGCCGTGACACGAAATTCATCAAATTCCAGTTCTGCTCATAAACTTACAGATAAGGAATTTTGCAATAGAATGACAATTGCTACCTGTCTCATTCTCATCAGTCAAATAATGCTGAGGAGGCAGCAGCCAGGAATGTTCTTGACTTAAATACTGCAAGCAGATCTCTGGCTTTGCACATCAAGGTGAAAAGTCAGTAGAACTCTCTTATATATTAACATAGCCAGTGGAGAGTTTTTCCTATTAAACTTGTCAGTAAATTCGCTAAACCATCTTCAGGTGTGATATTCTACAAAACTTCACTTTTATTAATTTTGATAGCTTCTACTGATCCCATTTCATTTTGGTTAAGGAGCACTTGTTTGAAGGAGGCAGCTCCAATAGCGAATGTTTGTTTGAGGTTCAGCACTTTCCTTCTCCTTTTATTTGTAATGGTTTGTCTTCTTTAAGTTACAAATCTGAATCACTAAAAGGCATAAGTCTCTTCCTGCTCAAAAAATTATGACACTGACTTAAAAATAATTTAAAATTTCTTTTATTTGCCCTTTCTTTCATACCTGAGCTTCATTCAGGTCTTATTTTCCAGCCCTTCTCTACATTACCAAGGATGAAATGCACTTTGTAGATGAAATCTGAGGCTTTGGCATGATTTTGTGACATCAGCAAACAGGTCTTTAAGGAAAACACAAAGTATTGGGAGGATCCTGGTAAAGATGTAAGACTTATCAGTGAGATACTTTAAAAGCATAACCATGTTAGGACATCCAAACTGACCAGCCATTCAACTTACATAGTGACAGGAATAGATCTATTTATTCCCCCAATACTTTCTCCCATCTAACACAGAAAGCACACATTTTAGATACTGCTGCTTGAAGAAAACAATACCTTAATGTGCTTATGTGGCTACTGACAGTGAAACATGGGATAAACTTGCAGAGAGGTTCAAGCTTTCTAATTTTTTAAGCATCATTTTTGCCTACTAAAGGAGTTTCCAGAAAAAAAAAAAAAAGAGTACTTGCACCCTTAGTGGTTTTGCAGTCAGCACTGTAGATAGAAATTTAAGTACCTGTCTCTTTGCTTGTTATAGATTTGCACATGGAAAAGGCATGAAAGTAGAACTGTACCTGCAAAGGGACCTCCATTTGGTACATTTGATACGAATGCATGGGAATCATCCTATAGGTTAGATCTAATCACTGGAATGAACTACCAAATCTCTGCTGTAAAATTCACAAGGGCAATTTGATGGGATAATATAGACCTCACCCCAAGCTTCTCAGTGTTTCTTCCATTTCCTACAATAAAGCTCCAAACTAAAGCTGGAGAAGTGCTTCCTGCTAAGTAGTGTTGAATATAGGAAATAAAAGCCTGAGATTACAGCTCACGTTGTCATGATTTCCTTGCAGCTGTGGTTGTTACTTGCTGTCTTGGAGTGGTGAGTCAAGCTGAGTGAGTATAGAGATATCTATGTGTGATAAGCAGCTTCTACAACACTGTTTTCAAGGCCACTCTACACCAGTCAGGCAGCCCTGCTCTTGCTCCTGCCTTTCAGGATTTTCCCACCCACAAGTTTATGTTTCTGATTCTTCGCAGACTAAGCCATCTCTTATCATGATGCTTCATTGCTGCCTGCTTACAGTTACAACCTGAGACGAACCCTTAGCTGCTAAATTACACTCAAGTAGGTCTCTAAGTGCTTCCTTGGGCAACCCATTTTCTCTCTTGATGTCCCTGTTCACTGCATAAGAAGTTCTTGAAATTCATTCAATCCCTGTGAATGATGAGCTGGGTTATTTAGGGGAGTTGTTTCCTTCTTAGGGCTTTCCTAGGTGTGCAGACTAGGAAATATACTGTAAAATTTCCTCTTTAATCAGCTCACCTAACCATCTTAGAAAAAAAATTTGTGGTTAGTGGGATTCTTCCAGGTGAGGAACAACCCAGCCTTATCTCAATATGTCCATGAATGTGCTTTGCAGAACCACCCCAAATATTGACCATGTTGCTGCAGGAAGTGGTGTGTAAGCAATCTGTAGGCCAGAATGTGCCTTCAGAGTTCAACTCTTAAATGTTTAATGGTTTTGTTTAAATATTAGTATTATCTGTCTGTGCGTTTCCAGTGAGCAAGGGAGACGTTCAAACTGAATAACATCCAGTTCATGATCCAGGCCAGATATAAATGGAATTCAGAGAAGGATTTTACCTCTGTATTGATTGTTCATTCACACACTTAAAAGAGAGCTTTAAGTATAACTGGATGCTAATGAAATACAGTTTACTCAGTAATCCTGAGTCTAGTAAATTATTGTCTTTTTTGGGGGTTGTATCAATTGACCTAGCATAACATAACATACTAATTTTGCATTATTTTTTAAAAAAAGTTGTGTTTTAAAAAAACATTATGTATATAAAAATGTATTTGTTATAACTCTTCCTTTCCCAGAGGCTCTTTTTGTTCTTTGTACGCTCTCCTGCAGCCATTATTCCTCTTGGCTGTAAAAGGAGGTCTTAATATGTCTCTATTATCTGATCAAGATTTTTTTTTATCAGTGATGCAAGATTTTTCTTACCACACATTTAATATAGAATAACTAATGAAGTCTTAACATCTTCATTGTTTATGCAACTCTGGCTTGTCCTCCTTGCCCTTTGGTTTATGTTTGTGTCTTGCTAACACATTGCATTCATGAGAAAATCATTAATCTATTAACCTTAGTACACTGATTTAATTTACAAGTTATAGTTAGAACTGGTTCACTGCAGCTGCATGTGTAAAAATGAGTTGAACCAGTTTCTGAAAACTTCGTGTTTAAAATATGTTAATTGCTCAAGCTGCTCTTTGGCCTGTGTTATGATATCAGATACATTGCACTGAAGCCCTTCTAGATATTTAAAAAAAAATTCATTACCTATTTTAATATTTGCCAGTAAGTATACAGTGCCTTGCAAGAGCTGACATCTCTTATCCCAAAGGGTCATCAGCCTAAACCCATCAATTTGACACATTCTGCTGAAAAAGCCATCTCCATCTCCCATTAGATAATGAAACACATCAAGGCTGTTAATTCAAAATTAAGGAACAGTTCCTCATCTGTCAATCTGGAAAAGAGACAGAATAATTTGGCTTCCATTTATACACTAAAATGTCATACGGACAATAATGGTGATGTACAAAAACAACCACCACATCATCTTTTGAGTAGGTAAATGGACTATGCTCCAAATGTAAGGTAAATCCTGCAGTTTAAAAATATATAAAAAATTATAATGCACTGGGCCAAATCTTCTTGCTATACTACCTAGCAAGTACTTTGTAGTTAATTCTGAAAACACAAAAACCAATCTCACTAAATAAAAACACAGATCTGTTAAAGAATTTTTACACTTTTTAATACAGTGAGGCTAAAAAGGCATTATCAAATTAGTTCTAATAGATTAAGATTGCCACACAATTTTAGCAGTTCTCTTTCAGTTCTGTATATTGCGTCAGCAAATTATTTTGTACCATTCTAGAATGTTACAAAGTAAATAAGAGAAAATAATTTTTCAGTCTTTGTGGAAGTAATGGCTCCACTCACACAGTTTCTCCTTCTTTTGTGAAGCTCAATTGCACTTGAGTCTTGGGGAAAGTCAGATGGAGAGATACAGTAAAAGTCAGCTTGTCAAAAAATAGTCATACGATATCCCTTAATGATAATAGGGATAAGAGAAAATGCTCATGAAATTTGGGAAATGCTTTTATATGAAAAATAATAAGGATCTTTTAAAACTGAACAGATATTCTGTATTTTGAAACTAGAAAAAAAAAAGGAAGAAAATTGTTTTAAAGGGTTTCATAATCTAAAGAAAATCTACAGATTTTTTTTAGTCAAATCAAACTTTTCTGTTTATCTCCCAAAAGAGCTGACATTCCCCCTAAAAACTCCCTTTCAGTTTGAGCCATTATACTCTTTTAAGAATTTTTTTTTTTTGCACTTACTAGAGAGATCCATTAAAGTACTTTAGCTCCTTAGCTCATGGTGGCTGAATACCAACCACTGATTCTGATGCCAATTAAGCAAAATACAAAGTGCACCCAGCAAGGGCATTAAACTGGCATTTTCCCCATAGAAGTACTCTAAATGTTACAACCTTAAAGCTCCCCTACAACACAGTACCTGCGAGAGAGCTTCTTGCAGGGGTGGCAGAAGAAATCCAGAACAGAGGAGAAGGCAGAGGAAGAAGCTCCCTCTCTGGTACTAGAGCTCCTTAGCAAGCAGGCAATGAAGCTCACAAAAGGATGCTGTAGAAATCTTGTCTGTAGAGGTGGGATGTGGGAAGCCACCAAGGTCCACCCAGTGTGGTCTTGCTGCTCATGTGTAGTGGCTGCTGTTACTGTGCTCATATGGGAAAATTGCTTCATGTCTGAAAAGCAAACTGCCTTCCTATACAAAGGGTTCATGAAGTGAGTGGACCTGGAAAAAGGTCTAAACCTTTTAAAAAACTGCTGCATGTGGGAACTTGCAAGTTGTCCCTTTTTTTCGTCTGCCTCATGTTTATAGTCATATCACTGCAAAAAGCTCCTTACTTTTCCATGAAAATATTTTAAATATAACCATACCATCATTTACGTTTTTCCTCTACAACCATCAGTCATCTCACACTCCAAAAGTACAACAACTTGCTGGGGAAGATAAATAGCCCTGATACTGCTTCATTAAAAACGGAGTGACAAAAAGGATATGAATTAATCCATAAGGTACAACACATGTTCAGGAAGTTTTTCTGCATGTGTTGTTCCTCCTCCCACCTCCCCCTCTTCATGTAAATGGAGTAGTCCTTTTGAAGGCTTTGTAATGGGGAAAGTTTTGAAAGAAACACTAGATATCCAGCAAATCTGTCTGATTTCTGCCTGACTTTTGTCCAAAGTCAATAATTTGAAGCTTTAGTCATTTTTTCCTGAATGAAATGCTGGGGTTTAAACCCCCAGCCCCGATTCAGGATTGATATCTGGATGATGTCCACAACCAGGCAGGAAAGACCTTCCTGACTGGTTTTCACTCAGGGTCTGATCAGCCTTGGGTGGGAACTGATTAGGAGATCACCACCAGTTACCTCCACCTTCAGCATTAACCTGGGGTCCTGCCTCCAGGTTAACAGCATAAAAGCTGGCCTGGCCTGCAGTGGAGAGTTTATCTATGTAGTGAGTATAATATGTAGGATTTCCAGCTACTGGATGGGCATCCTGACTGCCCATTGTAGGCAGAGCATCCAGCGGTGGCAGGACATCAGTACAGGTGGGAGCAGAGGAAGAAGTGTATCTATAATAATGGCATTATTATTTGGTCCTTGGTCATTTTGTTCCTCTCTCCACTGCATCTTGCACTGTGAGTGAATTTATGATCCTTTTCATTTCTCCAGCGGCTGGCCACCTTGGATCCCTTGCATATCATTTAAGACCAGAGGGAGGGATCTGCCTTATGTTTTGTCCACTAGTGATAATATCCTTCCTATTGGGATTGGTGGTCAACAGAGGACTGAATCAAAATGGGAACAAAAGAGTAATTTGCCATTCACTGAGATCAAAGCTGGGTTGGTTTAATTACTTTATCATTGTAAATGTTGCAAATTATCAAAGGCAATTGAAGGAGTTGACTATGAACATAGTAAAAGCCTATCTGATGACCTGTAATACATACTTGTAAATCTTGAGAAGCAGTGCAACAGAAGCATAAATATTTGAGCCAGAACCTTTCAGTGGAAAATCAGAGAACAAAATATCTTGGATGGCACAATTCCTTCCCAACCACTTGTGTAAATGGTTATGTGATGCAGTAAAACAACTTAACTGCTAAGCTGCTTGTAATTATTTACCAAGACACATTTTTCATTTGTACCTAAAAAGTCTAACAGCTTTTGTCCTGACTCTCAGGCCTTCTGTGTCACCAGAAAATAAGGTGATCTCTGTGTCCCTTAGTGTTACTATGCTTGATTTTATAACCTTAATAACTTCTTAAGATTCGGTTTTAGTTAACATTTGAAACATACTCTTTTTATGGATATGGTGGTATTCAAGACAAACATTAGTTAAAATTAGTCTGCCTAACCAAGATAGACTGAACTGTTTGTTAGTTGAGATATTTCAATTGGAATACACTCAGCAGCATCTTTGCATTGATTTTCCCTGTTCCTGCTGTGCACCTGACTGTCCTTGTAACCTTTACGAGTTTTGACTCCGTTATTGAACTCCAACTACTTTTAAAGGAAAAGCAGGCTAAGATAAGCACTTTGCCTCAATTTTCATGAAAACTGCAGGCTGGAGAGAAAAGAGAGAGTAGTCCAGCAGTGAAGGCAGGGCAGTGAGGACTCAGCAATTTTAAGCTCTGTTTAGCAGCAGCCAGCAATCCATTCACCATGTGCTTTCCAGTCATCATGCATATAGGTCCAGAGCAGCTGGAGCAAAGTGCTTCCTCTGCTCATGGGGAGCTGCTGTAGGAGGGAGACAGTGTATGCTGGAGGTGGGATTTAGGGGGCAGAGACATAAATGTAAAAGTGAGAGTGTTTCACTGGTTCTTTTGCTGCCAGAAAACTTGTTTTAATGAACACTGACATGCAAGGAAAGAAATATGGCTGTTATTCTATTAATGCTGATAAATGTCCGTCTCTCATTTTGAGATGAAAAAGCTTGAACTTGTGCTTAAATTACAGGTGATATGATCAAATTACAGGTGATGTCATCTAGAAATCACCTGGAACCTAGTAAAAGCCTGCAGTTTTGTACAAAGATATTACCCTGACAACTGAAAGAATGTACTTAGAATCTACTGTCCTTAGAAAAGTATAATTTTCCCAATATGGGCAGGCTTCTTCCATTATGTCTCATTCCCACCACTAATATTTTGTAGCAAAGCAGTCCGACGGGTGGCAGTTCTTGGAACTGTGCTCCATAGCCTAGCTTATTTGATATAAATTGTATTCAGGAACATCCAGTTCCTACACCAATGCATGCCTAAGGCACTGTCTACTAAGTGTTGCAAGTGGAAATGTTAGGATGTTTAGCATATGTTCTTCAGGGACACAGAGATCTTTCCTGGAGCACTGATGAGGTTAATATTGTTAATGGAGATATCTGTAGTGGAAACAATCTCCAAAATGCTTATAAATATTGAGCATATTAAACAAAGAAAAATAAAACATATTGAAACACCTTAGAAACTTGCAAGGTGAGTAGTAGCTCAGGGCAACAACATTTCTCATTTTTTCAATGATTCTGCAATGAATATGCAGATTTCTTTTGCATATCTGCTCCATTTAAAAAGACAAAGCCCATTTTGCCATTTGAAAAACATTTATCTATCAGTCCAAGCTGTCTGAACTGAGTTGATCAATTTTAGCAAAACTCCTTTACCATCTATCTTGTATCTGACCGATTCTAGACAGATTGTGCAATAATTATTAAAATGAGATTAAAAAAACCCCACACAACTTGTCTATTATTTTTGGACAGTTGTCTGGTATTCCTTGACAAGTAGCATATTGAACGCATTAACAGAACTGAGCATGAAAAAAATGAAGCCATATATTGAATGTTTTTCAGTGTGAGACTTCATACTGTTGTGAGAAACATCAACAACTCGTTGCTAATGTTCCTCTTCTGTGAACAGTAAGTACCAAGTAAGTGGAGAGATAATAACAAACTTGGCAAGATGTTTAACTACTGGAAAGGAGTCTACATGATCTAAGCTGCCTCCACAGGTGCTGCAGAGAGGACATTAGTCGGCCTAGATGATTGTTGTAGGTCCTTTCCAATTGGAACTATCCTATTCTATTCCATTCTGACATGCCTTCTTGCAACGAAATCCATTCAGCTTCAATAGAGGTGTGATGAATCCTGGGGGCTGGGGTAGGAATTTCGCTTGCCATCAACCAAGCAGCAAAACCTAGAAGCCTAGCTTAGATTAGAAGCCTAGCTTTCTGGAGACTATGATTAGTGAAAATAAATCCCAGGCATTACTGTAATGTTGCTTAGCTATTCCTTCCCAAAGTCTGTGCCAGGGGTTTAGCCTCTCTATAAGGTAGGGAGAGACTTTTGCAGAGCTTTCAACATGTACAGTTCAGAAGGGCTAGATCTCTCCTACAGGTGCTTAAATAGCCATACGCCCTGCTTTTTCTTGTTAAGTTGCAGTCATGTTTATGGAAACAATCTTATCATGCCAAAAGTTGATGCTGCTACATTCCTAGCTAGAAAAGAATGCCATTTAATTCAGTCTCCTAATAAAGAATCCTTTTGGAATTACTGTTCACCTGAATGGTTCTCTCTAGACAAATGTTATATGAAACTTAACTTGGGAATGATAGTAATTTCTGAGACTTCTGCTTCTCTTTCAAATCTGGCTGAAATGATCAGTGGATCCAAAAGTTCTTGGTGAGAAGTGACAGATGGAAGAACAGATGATTAATCTGACAGATAGACAGTAGGAACAGATAAGACTCATTTCATTAGTAAAATGGACTGAAAACAGTAGTAGTGGTGGGTGATTTGGTAATATCCATATTATGGTCACTAATTTAAAAAATGCCATAGTTTTGAAACCATTTCAAAGCTTGTAGATGATTTCCCTAGTCATTTAAACAGCAGAGAGAAAACCAAAAGGATATTGCTGAGACCTCTTTCAGTTCCTTTTTTTTTTTTTCTTTTTTTTTTTTTGTCAGAATGCTAAATTTTTATGTTTGGGCTGTATTTTAAACCTTTAAAGCCAGATTCAGCTTGGACAACCCTGGTAATTTCAATGGAGGATTAATGTGTGTCTTTAAGAAAAGAAATACGGTCCAGTACATTTCAATAGCAACAAATGCTTGCTATGGCACTTCTCTGATCAGTGTATTGTTGACTTATTGTAAAGCCTTTGAGCTGCTCCTTTCCTAAACGTATGAAATCTACATGCAGGAAAGCTGAGAACCAATTGTGATTTGAGCTGGCTGTGACATCCCAGCAGAAAAGGGCATTCTTGTTCCTAACCCTCTTCTGTTCAAGCTGATCCAGCAAAAAAGCAGCCCACAAAAAGGGAAGAGGTGGGGGGCATTTACTTACTGGCAAACTGATCCAAGTCAGCATGCGGTCTGACTGTCAGTCTGTTAACAGGGAGTGGTTTGCTAAATTCGGAGAGGGCAAAAAGTGGGAATGCTCTTTTGGTGAGGTGTAGTACATACAGCACAAATGTTCCGAGAAGCAGCTGGGGGAACTGGAGCTGTTTAGCCTGGAGAAAAGGCGGCTCAGAGCAGAGATTATTGATCCCCACAATTACCTGAAATGAGGTTGCAGTGAGGTGGGTGCTCTCATCTCCCAGGTAACAAGTGATAGGACAAGAGGAAATGGCCTTAAGTTATGCCAAGGGAGGTTTAGGCTGGATATTAGGAGGAATTTCTTCACTGAAAGGACTATCAAGCACTGGAACAGGCTGCCCAGGAAAGTGGTTAAAACATATCCAGGGATGGCGATTCAAAGTTGTGTAGATAGGGTGCTTAGGGACAAGGTTTTGCAGTGGATTTGGTAGAGCTAGGTTAACAGTTGAACTAGGTATCTTACAGGTCTTTTCTGACTGAAATGATTCTATATGCTTGCTAGATGCTCTGAACAGAACAGAAAACTCCAATTTTCACAGTCATGCGACTCCTTTGAGATACAGTAGCTCTAGAAGGCCACAGAAGAAGTTAGACTTGGTATTCCCTGTGCAAGAATATATTGGAAGGCACTAGGAAGTCAAGGCTCTCTCTCAGCTGTCAAAAATAGGGACCCTAGGGCAGAGCCCTTACTCTGTAGCTCCCTGCCTGCCTGAAAGGATGTTGCTCTTCCACAGCTGAATCAGCAGCAGTAGTGCTTTGTAGCCAAGCAGCACTACTTACTGCAGTTCCATTTACACCTGTATCAAAACAGGGCACTGTTTCAAAACACAAAGTGACATATCAGGTGGTATACATACAAGGTGGGATTTGCAAAAATACTCTCTATAAAACTGCTTCTGCTTCCTTTGAATTTGGTGGCAGATCTCCAAGGCATTCCAATTGCTCAGTTGGGCCAACAGTGAAAGCTTTTAAAAATTCTATTTTACAAATATTCGAAACATGATAGAATCAAGGATTCATCATCAAAATCATCACATATAGCCTCTATCCATCCTTTCTGTTTTCTGGCTTCCAAGTGTAATTTTCTAATTGATGCTGCTAACAGGCTGCAAAACCCTGCCTTTTCAAGGAGTCATGAGAGAGCATGTACGTTTCTCAAATCCCTTTCATAATATACCCAAACTATTTACCATTGCCTCTAGAGATGTCTGCTTTGGAACAGTATCATAAGGTCAAGTTATCCCACTGAAACACCTATTTGTATAAAGAGAATGAAAAAAAAAAAAAGAAAAAGAAAAAGAAAAATGAATAAACCAACAGCACTAGCACAGCCCTGGAAAATATGAAGTCATAAGTAGAGTTCAGCCAGCACAGACTCCTGTTGAACTTTGTTTAAGAGCCAAGTTCCACCCTGAGATGTGTGAGCTGCAGTTTATTTCAGGGGGAGCTGTGCTTCATGTCAGGGCAAGGCTTGGACACATGCATGTGTCTTTTACAAGTTAGAGGCAAGTAAAGCCCACTTTCCTTTAGTGTTTTTTGGTTCCGTCTGTACAGATGGCATAGAAAACTGAAAAAAAGTGAACAAAACATTCTTTTACAGGGCTTGTCTGTCAAATTTAATTCCTTCTTTCACAAGACCTGTGTTTCTAAATTCACTAAGCTACCTACTTAATACATGGTAGCCTTTCCCCATGTCCCTGCCACCCCCACGAGAGTTAAGCACACAGGCTGAAGCTCTAAGACTTGTCTTTCCAGCTTCTTTACTCTTAGGAGTCTTTTTAGGAGACAGTCAGCAACAAGTATTCCCTAGGACATGCACATGCTGTCTGAAGAAGGGACACGCACTGCAGTCTGGCTTTACTGCATAAAGCCTCCACTGAACATTTTTGCCTGACAGCTAGGAGCTCTGCTGAATTTGGGGGGAAGAAGTGGCTGACACTTTCCTTATCCTGCTTGCATTCCTAGCCAGGGGCTAGGTATGTCAGCACCCTTGTGCAGAGCTGAGTTGCATGGATAGCTTCAGGCAACAGCTTTTATTATTGCTGGGGCCAGCTCCTGCTGCACAGCTGGCTGTTAGAGGGGACAAAAGGACAAAGTCATGGCTACAGGAATTTCTTTCTGGCTCTCAGAGGCACTGGTTCCTGGGGGAACAAGGCAGAGGTGCCTTGCTCCCTGCCATGAGCTATGCCTTCAGTAATGCTGAGCTCCCAAGGTTGAATTCCTTCAACTGCAAGTTAAAAGAGCCCATTCAAGAAGAGGGGAGAGGGGGAGGCTCAATCCTGCCAAGTCTGGTTGCGAGCAGGAGGTTAAAGTATTTCATATGAGAAACTCTGGTAATGCAAAAGCTCTTTTACCCCAAGGCAACTCTTTAAACACTGAAATACTAACTCTGGCTCAAGAATTTCCCATGCCTTATATCCCTAGATGTTTGTCCTGTGCTTTAACTCTCCATTAGGCATCTGCTGGCTGCTCTAATGGGGAAGATGGACCATCAGCTCCATCCTCACTACAGCACTTTCATGGGCAGAGCTGAAAACGTGCTTTAGTCCTGGTTAGGCAAGAGCACCTAGCGTCATCAGGATCAAACTTATGTTGGCTATCACTTGTCATGGGTACTGTAGCAGACAGGAAGAGGTAGCACGATCTCTGGGAAAGAAAGTCTCTTTTTCTTAGTAGTGGTGCAGCCTAACATCCATCTGGCAAAGGCCAAGGGATACACACAGGCAGCTCTGGTAATGCCACAACATCACTTCGTTGTGCAATGACAGTGAAACAAAGGATGGAAAAAAGTGGCACCAAATCCCACTAGCTAGAAGATGGGTTAGAAATATTCCAGCGAGGATGGGGAATGGGAAAGACAGATATATGTGCCCTGGGAGTCTGAAGAGATGATATGGCCCCCAGCCACAGATGGTGTACCATGACTGTGCCTGTCATGGGACTGGTTTTGAACTTCTTGCTATGTATCCCCTCAGCCAGGATTATGTTCAGTGTGGGGAAGAATAATTCTCAAATGGGTATGCTCATGCCCACAGACAGCAAGATGTTACCTTAATGTGCCAAATAGTAACAAACAAAATCAACTGCAAAGCTAGACACCCACATTTATCAGTATCTCCCTGGCACACTTCCTTCAAACACCCACAAGTCCTAGACCTTCCTGTGTGCTGCAGGCAGCAGGGCATGACTGTGAAGGGTAGATCCCTTAGGGTTTGAGAGCCTCTTCTCAGGTGTGACCTGTGAAGGAAATCACTTAGGTGGAAAATGGCATGTGCTAGATGTTCCAGTTTCCAAGCCTATTTTCCTCATTTGATGAGGAAAATACACCCCTCTCCTCTGGGCTGAATCACAGACACAATCTTTAATTTCTTTAATTACAGAACATGTGCTTCCACTTCAACATCCTCCCCCCACCCCCCAAGTGGCTGCTGCAATTTCATATCTGACAAAAATAGGCACCCAGAACTCTAAAGGGAGTAGCTTGTATTTCCCCCTCTGGCTAACTCCAGCAGCTGACAAACTCTGCAAGGTCCTGAGGTTGGGCTGCACCACATTTGAAAGGGAGGGAGATTTATCCAGCGACTTGATACTCGGGTCACTTACAAACAGTACAGTGGAAGCAGTGGCATGGAAGTCATGCTCTCATCTGCTCTGCTACTGGCCTCTGGAGAAAACAGAGCACAGGATACGCTTCCTGCCTGGGGAAGGCTTGTAGCAGCCTGGGAGAGAAGGCTGACCTTTTCCTTAAAGGAAATACAAGTCATGGAGAGGAGGAGGGGGAAAAAGCCCAGGCTGCATTTTGTCTTAAAAACAGTGTCACACGGTCTTATGTCCTCTTGCTTTCTCTGTTGTTTAAAGCTGATCCTTGCTCATTTAGCAATGACATATTTCACAGTTTCATCCTTCCCTTCCACCCCATTGTTACTCCAGTCAGCCATGAACCTTCTGACACAAGTCAGGTGCTGTTGAAATGAAAGGTTTCATTCACCACAAGCAAAGGAAATCAGAGGAGATACCCCAAGAGAAGGGCTTAGCTCATGCTCTGTTTCCAGCTCACAAATGGTTGTCTCCAGGATGCAGAGATTAAACATCTCACACAGAACATGTGAGTGGGAAGAAGAGCCCTTTTCTAAGATTCACAGATTTTAATGGATTCCAGAAGGGGAAATCTTTTACTGAGGAGCAACAGTGGCAAAGTTCAGAGAAATGCAAAAGCATTTATCTCCCCAGTCACATTCCTGCCTGCCAATAGTGGGAGGAATGATTTACTCCTCCTTGGTACAAGGAGTCCCTTATGGATCATGAATCCACAGGGAGAATGAGCTTAAGAGCCACAGACATCTTTTCTTCATATGCAAGAACCTTGAATCAGCAGAAATTATTCTTCTTTGGGAGCACACAGGATGAGTTTATCTTTATTTGCTCCCTGCTACCTGCTCCCTTCAACAGTGGTTCTCTCAAGAGCTCTAGTTGCTCCTGATAAATCACTTTGCCTTCACTAACATCGGTGGTGATTGCACATGAGGCTGCCATTAGATAAAGTATTTGAAGCAGAATAATATTATAAAGTGAAGATCTGAAATCAGCAAATTCTGATCCAAAGTTGAATAAAATCCATATGACAGATCTCAATTTCTAGGGTACAAGTATCTCAACACCGGGGACTTTGGCAACGCAATGATAACTTGCAGTGAGTAAGGCATTTCCTGAGAAGCTCTGCAGAAATATGAAGGAGGCAGAAATGGTCAAATATTTGTTTACAGGACAGGACCTCAGGTGATGAAGGTTTGTGTTTGCAGATAGAGGTGATCAGAAAACATGCACCAAACTTTATGGTGGGAAAGGGGTTAGGTCTGGTGGATACTTCTTCTTATTATATTCTCATTTCTTTAGGAGTAATAAAAAGAAAAATAGTCTCATTTTGTCTCACTTTGACTCTCTGAAACCATCTGAAAATATTTCCACAATACTTCAGTTGTTAAGTGAGGAGCATTAAAGACTGTCTCTAGCTATTCACAACACAGAGACATTTACAAAATGCCACTAGTCTGTAGTGGATGGCATTTTACACTCTCTATCTTGACAAAAACGTGCAGCAGAGAACTACATTTCTGTATTCAAATCTCCCAAGAGGCAGTCATTCCATGCTCAGATTTGCCAGGTTCCATATAAGTTGGGTAAATCCACATCCTTATTGCTGTAAATGACTTACAAGATCAGAAATATAGCTGAGAGAAGAAATCCAAGGTGGCTAGTGTCCTTGAGTTTTATGCTCTCCTGTGTGTCTGTGTGCATGCAGCAGCTTTATTTTTGCTCTTTGTCAGATGTTGTGTCACAAAGTTAGGCTTTTACAAGTTGAAAAGTATGAAGATTAGAACAATCATGTTTACATGTACTACCACCTGCTACTTCATTTCTTCCATGGTGCTTAAACGTTCAGGCATGTGGCTTTGAAACAGCATACCTTTAATGCACTTAAAAACTCTGCTGGATTTCCAGCTTGCTTTGATCTCCACAGTCTAGAGACTATCTCAGAGAATTCAAATAAATATGTTTAGGGGAAAAACAATTTCAAGGAAAAAAACCCTAAAGTCCTTCCAGCTTGATATGCTTTGTCAGTCAGTGGCATGCATAAGGTTGTTTTTTTGCATTTTATCTTTGTGCTTCAGGAGGCTTAGATCTCAGCCCAGAACAAGCTACTTCATGAGGTAACTTGGGAAGACAGATGCGGTCCGTACCCCTTATCAAGTACACTGAAGTAGCAAATAATTGTTTGGTGATTTTTGTTTAGAAAGGAGATGGAAGGAAAGATGATTTCTGTCTTGAGGAATTTACAGACTAAACAAAGCAAAAGGACACATTTATGCAGTGGAGAACATTATTTAGTTAAGAAGGAATGAGAAGGATGTGAGAGGAAAGCTGGTAACAGCTTGCTCTTCATCATGAGTAGGAAGGAGACATTGACTGGAGAGCTGGAAACAGAGGAAAGACTTTGCTAACCCAGGCGATCAGCAAACCAGCTTTCTTTTGGAGCTGTACAACACCATCTCTTCCATTTCTCACCATACGTAGTCACCATGCATCCTTACCTTTGTGGTAATGGCTTGACTTGGAAGTAATTTCAAAATGTCCTCTGTACGACAAGCAAGTAGAAAAAACAGCTGAGTTCTTAGGTCACGGTATGGGATGGTTAACTTGACAAAGAGGAAGCATAAAGTGGGGAGACTGTGTGTGGGGGGGTGGGTGTGCAGGTAAGCAGCATGGGAGAGATGTTTGGAGGTACCAGATCCATCCAGCTCTCCAAAAGGTGAGCTAGAAGGTGAATTTTCTTTTCTTTAAGAATAAAGAAGGGTCCTGAAACTAGTCATTGTTTGCGTTGCCGCTATGGAGAGGAGAAGGGAGAGGAGAGGAAAGGAAGGGAAGGAAGGAAAGAGAAGGTGGGAGAAGGGGAAGGGGCACCTCCTGAAGGAAACAAGACCTCAGCCCTGTGAATGACAGATTTATGTCTTCCTTGCCTGGGTTTTTCTTACTTCCCACTGCCAGAACTGGGGGAAGTCCTTGAAAGAAGGGAGGAAATGGCACTTAACAACTTGGACATATCCTAACATCCCTCCTGTGTTGAGATATGGTCATTTACCTGTGGTAAAGGTTTTACCTGGGAAAAGGACAAACAGGAAGGTTTAGGAGGTGCAGCAAATATCTGAACTAGACAGCTTGAGAGTGCAGATGAGTGAAAGAAGTAACGCTACAGACTGGACCACTCTCTGAGAGCATCCTTGCGTCACAGATAGATCAAGGATTTAATTTTCTGCTTTCTGTATTGGATGGGACAGGGACTGTGATCATGGCACTTGAATGGATCATCAATAGTTAGAAGAACAACCTCTGCTAGCTCATGAGTGCTACTTATTAAAGCCTCAGGAAATACCAGAATACTGAAAACGTAGTTTCATGAAAAATTGCTAAATTTCTAGCCCTAATACATGCTATGGAAACCTTGAATGCAAAATTTAACAATATGTCCATATAGATCCTCAAAGATACAAATAAAATATAAAAATCCAGAGTATTATTTTAAACATATTTCAGAATTTTTGGAAACAGCCACATTTCCTGAATTCTTGGATGAACACATTTTTATGGTAACTCTTCACAATCCCCCAGAAATATTTTTTTTCCCTCTATTCAGTCATACATGCAATTCTTTAGTCACCTGTGGTTAAGTGATTTGCAGACTATTGTTTTCCATGGGGATTATTTGGTTTATCTGAAGTTGGTCATTGAGAGCTGCTTGATGATTGACATTTTTGAAACATCCAATTACCAGATGAGAAGCATCTTGTTTTTGTTTTAGTAAGAAAGTTTTATCTTGTGTACAGAGAAAAAAAAATTGCCTACACAAAAGGATCATGTTCATCTGGAATAACAATTCTGTGAAAGTGATTCCAGTGTAAATTCACTGTCCCATAACTGTTTGAGGTGGACACAGAATTACATAATATGATTGAACTGATTCTTCAGTAAGAATCTGGTTTCCAAAGAAGGGGTTATCCTTTAAAGAATAACTTTTATTTCAGCATGAATATGGTAAAATGATCATTTTTTTTTTTTTTAATAGAAAACTGTCCTGAAGATGCAACTAAAGATGCTTTATTTCTTGTTGCTGAGTTTGTCTCTGCTAAGCCTGAAAAATCTAGTCTTTTTTTGTTTTTTTCCTACTTTCGAAGGTATCTTTCATATAAAAAGGGAAACATGAGCTTGTGGGGATTAGTTTGTGAATAAAGATATGGTTAGGAAAACAAAACTCTCCTTACCCATAAGTCTGACTAGACAAAAGCCATGTAAGTGTTAAAAAGGTGGTATGTATATGGATGTATGTCTATGCATATGTATGCATATGTAGATATGCAGTATAACTATAGATATACAGTATATTATGTATACATACACTCTGTGTGTCTATATGCATGCCTACAAAGAATTCAAATCCATTTTCTAGGTTTGATGTTACGAAAATAGTCTTTGCAAATCTAAACACCTAAACATACGTGAAGACTTGATGTCTGATTCTGCATTGCTGTGACCTTGTCACACATTCTCTTTAAAATATGGACTGCCTCATAAAACTGGATATTTTAAACATGCAGTCCTCAGTAAAATAGGTATTTATCACTCATGATAACATGGAGCTGTCTCAGGGTGTGTTCAAAAGCCCCCCTGCAACTTGCTGATAAAAAGCTTAACTCCATTTCAGGGCTTATCTGAAGAAGAAAGTGGTAGACCCTCATGAAATAACGAACTTTTTTTTTTTTTTTTTTTTTTCCCTAAGATGAAAAAGAGGGTGAGGGAAGGAAAAGAAAAAGAAAACCACTTTAAAACTTCAATGCAGTGGAGCAATTTTAACCCCTTGAGATTTTAACAGAAGTTTTCTGCTTCATCAGGAAGAATCCTGTTGTGAAACATATGCCAGAAGAGAAGAAACTGGCCTTCTTTGCAGATGAGAAGATTAATTAAGAGGAAAATCACTTAGCCAGATGTCTCACTGGTGAAACTACACGTGCAAGGTACATCTGCAATAAGGGAGCAGCATAGCACAGGCAGTGCATTTGATTTCCATGCTGGCATTGAAGAGATAGGAATCTGTTGTGAATTAGATCATGCTGACCACTGGAGAAATGGAGGAGTGTGGATCTTATTTCAGCTACAACTTATGAGCTGCACATCTGTTGTTATAACATTATAGTATCGTTACTTGATGTAGTTATGTATTACACATAAATTATCCAGAAGAGACAGTCCTTTTCTCCATTCGTGTTCATAAATTGTTGGCAAACCAAACCTGATTTCTCCAAGTGCCACTTTTCTTCATTCACCAGTTTTTCAGAACACTTAGCAGCTGATGAGTTTTTAACCAACTCATTACCAGGGTAACACTGTTAAATTCGTTTGACTTGGGAACATAAGTCTTTCAGAAGTGAAACACAGTCTATGTGCTGTCCAAATACCTGTCCAACTAAGGTGTTCATGTAGTCTCTTCAGTACAACATCTGGGTGTCTCCCAATTTTTTCATACAGTTCCTATTACAGCTCAGATGTGAAAGAAGAAAAAACATAAAAAAAAATCATACTAGTGCCAAACACCATGTTTGAAAGTTTTCTGGTCTTTCTGTGGGAAACAATAGCCCAGTTGCTAAATTACTTCTGAGCTATGTTTTTGTTTTGTTTCATTTTGTTTTTTCCTAAGCATACATTAGAGAGTGTGAAGTGAAGAGCTGTTGCCCCACTGGATCTACTGGTATCAGTACTAACTCCTACATCCTGGCTGCTAGAAATGCTTTCCCACAGCCAAAGTTCCCTCCAGCAATGCCCCTGGAAAGCAGTAATTTCTCTCCTACCTGTAATCTGTCCTCTCTATGTAGTCTACAAGCCTTTTGAAGAAAGTGTCCCTGTACAGCACCTAGCACAATCTGATCCCTCTGTTGGCTTGAATTTCTCTGTGCTATAGGAATACTAATCCCTCCCTAACAATAGAGACAGGCACTCCACAGAGCAGACACACAAACAGACTTTCATTAGAGAATGCAGTGCCGAAAGCCTGTTTTACAAAAGGCTTTGCTGATTGGACTCAGTCATTTGAACAGTGATGGATACAGGGTATATTCCACAAGAGCCTAGAAAGAAAGGTGCAGCAGTATCCATAATGAGATGCAGACACTGCACAATTTAGTAATACTAATAGGCTTAGCTGACCATAACCTGAATCTTTAAAATCTACTGTGTAAATCACAGGTTTTTTAATTTTATTTTTCTTTCCTTTTTTTTTTTTCCCCTCTGCGTGTGTGAAAAGCAGTGCCAAGAAATGCTGAGAACAGTGTATTTTTTAAAAAGACTCCTATTTGGATGGACGTGTGCCCCCCTTTCCCTTCAGTTTAGCAGTTTGCCAATATTTCTGCTGTTAATTTTGGAAATTTCAGGCACATTCTAAACATTTCAGTTTGCAGAGTTTCACATCAACATCTCAGGGAATAAGGGTGTTGGAGTGATCCCTGGGGTATAAAACCAAATTTTCTATTGCATATGCTTAGGGATAGGAGAAAAATACATAAGCAGGCGCATTCAATATACATAAAAGCTTGTGGGACATGTTTTGTGATTTCTGTGCTAAAACTGAGAGGTTATTATAATCTGTAGGTTTCCTTGCTTATAAATGCTCACAGGTTTACCAGTCAAGACCAAACTTTTCATGATCAATAGCCTCCATTTTTGTTTATTGGTTACTGTCACAGACAAGTGCTTCTGTTGATTAAGGCAAATGCAATCAAATCTATTGCCAAGGCAGTGAATAACATGATTAAAAGTCTATGGGCTATAGGGATCATCTGCAGCTTTTCAGGGGCCCTGTGTTAAAGGTAAGTGGTATTGTTCCAGAAACATTTAAAAGACCACTTTTCATCCCCAAAATAAGTCTCAAAAATGAGTTAAAGATAAGACAAGGCTGTTCTCAGAACCGGGCTTTCCTTTCACAGGTGTAAGTCCCCTTGCCCTTATTGGGGGCCTGCTTGCCAAACTCTCAGCCTCTCTGGAGGAGACATCCTACAAATGCTTGACTTTTTTTGCCAGGAGCCCTAGCTGTCATTGCAGCAGGAGGAGAAGCTAGGCACAGTGAAGCTGAGACCATCTGCCTGTGGGACAGGCAGCACCAGGGTCTGCTACCCCTGAGCGGGGCAGGACTTACACCTGGGCTACTCCTGAACTACATGTGGCAGTGTAGATGGACAGCATACAGCTCACAAGTATTGCTCTGCTTCACCCTGATCCTGACTCTCTTCCTCTCTCTAAGGCTGAGGCATGGCCTGAGGTGCAGTCTTGCCTCCTGGCTTCCTTTTGGGCTTCTATGATTCTATGATTCTAATTCTTCTACATTGTACAGACTTTACTACTTCCCTACCCACCCAGAAGGAAGACCTTATCTGCTGGTAGATGATGAGGAAGAGATGCCTCCACAAACTGCTCTGCTTAACCTTTGCTTAATTCCTTTGACAGCCGGCATTTGAAGAATAAGATGTCCCAAATAAAACATTCCCAGAATGCTGAGTACGGATTAAATCCTGTAAGGTGCAGAGCACCTTCTCCGAGCGGATAAACAACTTTGACCCCTGAGGATAGCTTTACATAGATCACTGCCTCCCCAGAATGAACCTTCAACCCAGTGACGTTTATTTGTGTGACTGCATCACCTCATTTGAGCTGTCCCATTGCCTTAGAACTGGGTCACTGCAGTCTAAAAGTAAGAGGAGAAAAGCTGCAGTCTGAATAGAGATTGCTGAACCTGTGGTATTCCTCAGATTTTGTAATAAGTCAGACAGCTGTTCTCTGTGCATCTGAGCAGAGGTGGGAGGAAGCAAATGCACCACCACATGATGCTGCATTTAAAAGTGATGCATTTAAAAATCAAGACGTTAATATTCCTACAGTCAGGCTTGGTCTCTTTTATATCATCATCAAAAGAAGAAGAAAAAAAAAGGAAATGGAGATATATTTACAGCACAATATTGTATTGAATCCAAGCCAACAAAATTCAAGCCCAACTCCATTTTTGGCTTTGGTAGCAGACTTCTTTACTTAGGTATTCTATTTTATTCCAGCCACACGCAAATATCCATTAACAATGAATGATGGAGTAAATATACACACACTGCCTAACATCAGCAGCCTGAATTACTGCCTCCCTTGCCTCTCTGCTGACTATACAGAGCCCACTCAGAGCAATGAGATATCTGAGCTGGGTGTGGGAAGTGCCCAAGGTTAGACGGTGTGGCATCCCCATAGAGCAGCAGAAATCGTTTGCATGGTTCATGGAGTTGAATATTTTAAACATGAAACAGTAATCTGCTCCCACCTGGACTGCCAGGATTATACTGTATTCACAGAATGAATAAAAATTCCTTATCAGCTGTGCGTGGATACAAAGAGATAAGCAAAGAACATGAGCAATTAGATAACACTGCTCGGTTTACATCCATAGGCAGCTCTGCAGTCTCACCTGTGGGTACTCAGCAAAGAATTAATGTTTAGTATAGTCAAAACTTTTTGCTGATTCTTTATACATTTTTTACACCCATTTCAAAGATTTTCATTATGTTATGTAGCAAATTTGTTTTCCCAATTACTCTGCCTCTCTGGCAAACATCTGCTGTCTATGCTGTGCAGTGCCTGTCTAAACAATGATCTTTCAATATCTTGTTTCTTGCAAAAATTACAGGAATTTTACTAAGAAAGAAAACCCTTTTCCCAAGACCTGCTCCTAAACCCCCAACCGTTATAAAAACAGTACACTAAACTTGCATTATGCAGGAATATAGTAATATCAGATTTTCTTCTAAATTAATTTTGTTCTTGATCTGTAAATTTGATCCATGCAACTAAAAAAAAAAAAAAATCAAACAACAAAACCCATAGACAGACTGAAGTAAAATACATGAATATCCTGTCTGAATCAGTAAGGGAAAGTATGAGGACAAATATAGACTAGATAGCCACTATTTTTCAATCACAATACTTCTTCTAGATAGATTGCAAGCCATTTATTTTCACTGTCAGCCATATGATCTCAGAATAATTCAAGTTGAGAATTCCTGCCTACATTTTGGAAAAAAAAAGAACCTGATGCATCAGCCTTTTTTCACTATGAACAGAAAATAGGTCCCATGGGGTACCAACTTCTCATCCAGATCCATCCTAGCGCCTTCTATGGGGTCCTCTGACAACCTTGGTCTGTCAGAGAAGTGATTTGTAATGTATTTAGGACTGTAGAGCTGGTCCTGGATGTGTCACCTGAGCAAGCCTGTCACTAAAGATCCAAGATTTGGTCTGGACCCTTGCTGATATTGCACAACAAGCAAAATGCACTTTGATGAGTCATGACCACCCTTCTGTACACACTTGGAGAACACAAATGACAGTAATTGACTCAAACTTTTCAGATCTCAAACTCTCAGAATCCTGAATTAGTCTGCATTTTTCTTTTCTAACAACAATAAAAAGATGTAATAGAAACAATAGAAAACAGGCTATAATATTCCAAACTGCTGAATAAATTATAATATAAAGTTAGCAGTTAATCTTTCTTGTTGGTTAGAACTTGCAGAAAGGACTAAAGGGTAAATAGAAATTGCTGGTCAGGATTCCAGAGATGCTTCTCACTGTCTCATTTCTGCTGGATCAGCCTTCCTCATTCAAAGCTTGAGAAACATCATCAGTGTCAACATCCATACAGAACAAATATTCTTACAGCAATCTCTGTATCAAATCCTGAATTGCAGGCAGCTCCCAGCAGTGTCATCTGTACTTTCTGCCTTCATTACTGTTATCACAGTATGATAAAAAATTCTGTTATTGGTAGTTTACTTATTAAAAATAATACAAAATTGCTGTCTTGAATGAAACCAGGAAAGATTATACTAAAGCCATAAAAGAGGTATGGAGCTATTGCAGCACTGAAAACTCAGAGTTTTTCCACTGACTTTTCTCAGCTTATCAAATCAGTATCCACCCCCTTCCCGTCTGCTTTCTTTTTAATACTGTCTCAAAATGAAGGCTACCATGCTGCAGCTGAGCCTCTGAGCTCGCGTGAGTATTCGGGCAGATTCTCTCTTTTCAAATTTACGGAAATATGCCGAGTTACACCAGCAGAGGACTTGCCCTTCTGCACTTTCTCTTGCTGAGAAACTAATTTGCCTGTCCTTAAGCCCACGTTTCTAAATTTCCAGGAGCACAAACACATTGTGGCTTTAAATATAGACTGTCAGTTTGTGGCTTGTGTCTCATATTACACACAGAGAGCTTTCCACTCTAAACACAAGTTGGGCAGCACCATTAATATCTTAGAAAAGCGTCAGTATGCTTTCGAAATGCTCTGTATTTTCATTCCTGAAGGCGGGGGGAGGGAAAAACATTCAAATGAAACTTTCCTTAGCCAAGGTTTAGGGAGAAATGTTACTAAGTTTGCTCGGTCCTATTCAGGAGCCAGAATTTGCAGAGCCCATTTCAGTTCTTCACACACACGCGCACAAACACAAAGAATAACATAGGAAAACAGTTTCACCACAACTTCTTTCTTCAGAGTTTGTCTCGGGCTTTTTTTTTTTTGTTTTTCTTTTTTCTCCTCTTCCCATATGAAGCGCATTAGACAATCTTTTCTTTAAGCAGCAGACTGATAAATCCACTCTCATTGTAAGGGGGAGCCGGGGGGAGATAAGGGTACTCACGTGGTTGAGATGTCGTATTGTTTTGGTAACTCATAATTTACGCCTTTGAAAAATGCCTTATTTGTGTTGACAGTCTCGCTTCCTTGCTCAGAACCGACGGCAGGATTGAACAGAACAGCTGGAAGAGCCCAGGAAAATACTCCTCTTGTTCGGCCTCTCCTTGCCTGGCTCCTGACCCCTTTACAACTGGAAAAGGAAACAGCACATGTGTCATTCTCTTTTGCCTGTGTAGCTCACATGAGCGGGGAGGGGCACCCATTTGCAGATAGCAGTAACTGTATTCAAGTTTTGCAACTTGGATGTATTCCACCCTTTTGCTTTTACTAGCCAGCAACCAGCAGAAAGAAAATGCTCTTCTAATTCTCAGCCAAATCTACATGCACCTATTAGCTTTGATTTCCAAACTCCTATCCACCACTGTTTATATTATTTTTTTAAGTGCAAAAAACTTGCTGCTGACTCCCTTCCCCAAAATGCCTGTCATCAGTGGGTGAGATTGAAAGTAGGGTTTTCAATTTTCATTACCCAGCAGAATCCTTAACACTCACAGTCTAACTGATTCTATCCTTTTAATGGGTGAAAATTGAGAATGACCTTTACTGGATCAAAATAATTACATCAGGGTATAGCATGAATCTATAAGAGGAACCTGTGGCTGGGGTACAGGCTGAGGGACAGGTAACTGCAGTCCTGGCTCTGACACAGGCTTCTTATGACACTTTGGGCAAAACATTTAATTTCTGCCCCAGTTTGCCATTTTCAGAATAAAGATGATATGACTAATTTCCTCCCAGTCTAGATATTTTTATTTTAATCTGCAGACAGGCATTGTTTATAAACAGGATACATTTATGGGTCTGCATGGGTTAATTTACTCTTACTCCACAACAACTTTTTAAGCCTGGACTAGGCTACTGACTCACTCATTTATATTGCTACCATTTAAAGCTGTTTGGCTAATTACACACTATACTGCATTTAGCAGCATGTAGTAGTTGTAGGTGTGCATCCACAATCAGTCTGCAGCTGACATGGGCTAGGACTTCTAGGTTGTATCAAAATGCAAGTAATTTATAACAGATATGTCTTAGACACTAAGAAGAGGGGACAAAGTTTCCATTTTCATGGTGTCTGTAAATGAGCGTGAGTTAATTGCCTGCCTGTGTGTGACAGCAAAAACACAGTAACCATCAGAATGGAAGTGGAAAAAAACTGAGTCATGCAATTCAGCCTGAGACTCATCCTGTTTTGCAAAACTGTCACAGGATATTTCTGTGAAATCATCTTGGTGACCTCCTATAAGAAATCAATACTGTGAACTTGGTTCACAGTATTTATTTAACAGCTATAGGATGGAAAGACAGTGACTTATTTACATGCTAACAACAAACAGCAGCTTGTTTGTGAACATAGATACAGTAAATTACTTCAGTCAGCATTTTCCACACTCTGGGCTTGTTGTAGAGAGGCCTGGAACATTTAGTGATAGAGCAAAGCAGGGCACAAAACAAAGAGAGAAAAACAATAGCAAAAATTCTTGACGTTGCTCTACTGGCTTCGACTATAGCGCAACATTGATTTACACCAGATAGCTTCTCTAAGAAAATACTGATAGGCATGTTACTTCTTCTATATTTAGAGCAAAATGTGCACAGCTAATATTTGGCCTTTCTGTCCTGGGGCATGAGAATTGTTATCATGCAAAGTTATTACATTTAAAATTTTTCATCATCCTGATCCCTGAGAAAGTTCAGAACTGCTGTCAAGAAAAGACTTCTCAGTCACTGCAGCTGAACTGAAGGGTGAAAGGTATCGATGCTTTTAGTGCCAGTGATCTAGACCCTTCCCAGGAGTTTTGTGGTGGACTACTCCAACTGGCATACATGCACCCAAGTGGGCTGCCCTAAACCCAGTTAGCTCCTAGAGCTTAGGCCTTTTGCATCTGTACAATATTTCTTGCATCTGTCTTTGTCCTTATTAAGGCTACTCTCCTACCACCACAATTGTTGAAAGAGTTATACCCAAGTTTACATAAGAAGATTCTTTCAGAACCAAGCCCACATGGGAAAGTCTCCTTTACCACCTTGATAACTTTTCTTATGACTTCTTATGACTTCTTTCTTATGACTTCTTTTCTTATGACTTCTTTCTTTGCTTATTGAATAAACTAGGATTCCTAGACCATTAAGGAGCTGTTTCCCAAGGTTCTTGCTTGCCTTAAAGCAGGCCATTAAAGAGACTCTCCCTGAAAGACATCGTTCCCACTCATTAACGGGAAATATGTAAGGCTGAAAAAGGAAGTGAGTGCAACAGTTCCACAGCCCAGCATGCTTCTGGAGAAGCCTGAGAACGGGGCACAAAACAATGAGCAGCCCAGCGCTCTCTGCCTGCCCTGACCCTCAGCTGACTGCCGCTGAGAAACAGGAGGCACCAAAGGAACCCAGAGCAAAAGATGAGAGTGGAGTGGTGATGGGGGAAATATGTGATTCAGTTTAAATTTCTGGCTTGTCTGAACATTTTCCTAAACATTAAATACCGTCGTTGCTTTGGGGGGGGAGCAAAAAAATACAAAAAAGACAAAAGGGTGAAGATAACATAAAGGTAGCTGAAAGTATGTTCTTATCTAAGGGCTGTGGCATTCATACAGGATCCACTGGATATGTGGGATAATGTAGGTATGGTGGGAAGTGTGCATGTCAGCCATGTGGCTTTCATCAGACAATGACTCGATCTTCTGTGCCACCATATTTGTATTAACATACAAAATAAGTTATCGGTTTCCTGCCCTGGTGAATACTTTGGTATCTCTAACCTTTGGAAGCTCACAGTGTTTTCCAGAGCAAGGAAACAAAAATTCCCTTTTTGTCTCAGTAGTGCTTTCTGATCTGACAGTCATTTCAGGTCCAAGAGTGTTATCTCAGAAGTGGGACCACTTTTACCTCTGATACTGCAACTTATCCTGCTCCTCCAAAGCACAGCTATGTAATGAATTCATAGTCAGGCCCACACGGTTGTTCTCTTTGATACTATCTTGCTCCAAGATAAATGATAATTTACATTCATCCAGGCTTGGCAAGCTGATGCCGTGTGCTGCAGCTGTTGTTCCTAACAGGAAGAAAGGGTTTTGGCTGCACTTGAAGGAAAATAAATAAATAAGCCAAAGGAAAAAAATCTCTCTTCAGGAAGTTATGCCTGACAACGGTAGGACATCACAGATATCCCTGTCTTAGCTGGATTTTCATGACAAAACATAGTTCAAAATCTATAACTTCATGCTTTAAAGACTACGGCAAAATTGGAAGAGGCTGAGTGGAAAACTCTCAGTAATGTCCTTCATTGCCCAGCCTGCACAGCCTCCCAGCCTCAGAAAGGGTGTTTGGATCCACCACCTGGACTTTTGAGGACAGGATGTAGCAGCAGCTGAAGTGGTTTTTGCCCGGTTGTGAGTTTAAGATGGGTCTCATGGCTCTACTGACAGCCACATTAGCATGAGACACCATTGCACTTGGCCTGGTGTGTCCCACCAACCCAAGTGCCATGGTCACCTGGCTAGCTGGCGTGAGAGATGGTGTTGGATTTCTCCTCTCTTCTGCAGGCTACACACTTCAGGCTCTCTTAAACATGCCAAGCTGGTGAATTATATATGGTTGGGATGGATCCCAGACTTTGAAGACTTTCTTCAGGTCAAGGAGAGATACAGCTATGGTGCAGCAGAAGTTAGGCTGAATCCTGAAAGAGGGATACTTCATATGAGAGATGTTTCAGGAAATCATTTGGCTCCGGACACCCTGTGAAATACTATATTTCTACTGATAACCTTCCTCTCCATCTCTGGAAGGAATGATAGTCTACTTTTTTGTTACCTTGCGTAGCAGAGTCTCCCCTCTAGTTCAGTCCTCTTGTTTCCTTCCTGTTTCCTGTTTATTTTTGTGCTAAGAGGGTGGGCATAACTGGCCATAGGCTACCCATCCCCTGTGTGAGCCAGATCAGGTCTGGTGTAATGTCATGGAGAATGAAACCTGTGTGACCATTCTATGATGCTAGTATACTCGTGGTTCATGTGGTGCATATGCAGCCAGTGACTGTAAGCACAACCAGCTTGTGGAATCCTTGGGGCACAGAGCAGGAATTTTCTGTCTGCAGTCAGAACAGTAATTGTTACTGAACAAGTTCTTGAACTTCACATAACACAAAAAGAGAAGGATTCACTCTAGAGATAAGAGATCAGCTCTCCTTCCTACCTTGTATCTCAGGTATATGTCTTTGTTTTTACCACCTCTCAGACTTCTACTTGAACCTTTGGGATATATTCCTAACACGCAGTGAATTCCCTACATTGCCTTATCTCACAATTGCTTGCAGTTAAGGATGTAGTGTGCCTGTTCGTATTTAAGGCATTCCCACTTAGGCTGTTAATTTGGGACAAGTCCTTTTCCATTTGTGCTTGTGAAGGGGAAACCTCCAGTGTCACTACAAGGTAAATTCTTCTCAAAACATACCATCACTGTGAAATGGAAATATAAGGATTCTCTACATGTTCTCTTCATCCCTGTACTTGGTTTTGACAGAATGGCAGGGGTTGGAAGGGACCTCTGGAGAACATCTAGTCCAACACCCCTGCCAAAGCAGGTTCACCTAGAGCAGGTTGCACAGGAACACATCCAGGCAGGTTTTGAAAGTCTCCAGAGAAGGAGACTACACAAGCAATCTGGGCAGCCTGTTCCATGCTCTGTCACCCTCACAGTAAAGAAGTTTTTCCTTAGGTTTAGGTGGAACTTCCTGTGTTCCAGTTAGTCCCTGTTGCCCATTGACCTATCACTGGGCACTGCTGAAAGGGGAACTGTAGTTCATTTAATAACACCATGGAGGGAAAATGGATAAGGTCAAGAGCTCAGTGGACAAAATGTTGCAGAGTCTCTATGGCTATCTATAACGTCATGTCCAAAGATCAGGCAGAGATCTTTAGAGCTGCTGATTCCTGCCTCCTCTAAAATCTACTACCCAACACCATTGAAAAGCACATCTTCTTGTACTCTAGACCAGTCAACAGGATGTTGAAATGCTGTTGGAGAGTGGACGTTTGGGATAGTGGTAACATAAGCTGAGCAGATGTGGAGGGGTTGAATCATACTATCAGCTCTTGCTGACTTCAAGAAATCTGAGAGCAGGCTTTGGAACATGGATTTCTCATAACAAAAGAACTAAAAGATGAATAAAATAAAGTGAATCATGCTGAACCTTGAAACAGAAAGGAAGGAATGCTCACACAAAATAGATTTAAAAACAGGAAGTTGTTATTCCTAGGGGATCTCGTGTACTTACACCTTCAGTCTGACTGAAAGCCATAGTTCTTTTTTCATAGTTGGAACTGTATTATCTATAGCATAATTTTAAAGTTGTGGATTTTTTTTTTTATTTTATTTTTTTTCTCTAGGTCACCACATAATAAAATGGCTGGAAAATAGAAAGTCAAGAGTCTTGATGCCTGTGGAGCCTGGTGTGTTTTGTTACCCAAGTGTTAAATTATGCTTTCACTGCTAGTTAAGTGCAGGTCAAAATCCTTTCTTAGGTTGCTTTCCGTCACCTGGACTGTCCTTGTGTAAGACGAACTATGGACTTGGCTCAGCCTGAGCCTTCTGGGGGGTTGGGTCTTAAGCTCTCTTGTGCTTTATGAAGGGCTTCAGCCTCTTTTCTACCCTTTCTAGTGTGGATGGAACAGGCACAGATGTGTCACGTCTACAGCTGAGAACTTTCTAATCACAGTATAAATATCTTGTCCAAAGCAGCAGCTGGGGTATGTCCAACAAATGTATTGGATAAGTGTGTGTGCTTTAAATCCATTTCTAAGTCTGTTTCACATGTTGCAGCAACACGGAGCCAAACAGGCAGAGTCAGACTGGCAGATGTTATTTCCTGAAGTATAATCACAGAATCACAGAATGTTAGGGGTTGGAAGGGACCTCTGGAGATCATTGAGTCCAACCCACCTGCCAGAGCAGGACCATCTAGTCTAGGGCAGGTCACACAGGAACGCATCCAGACGGGTCTTAAAAGTCTCCAAGGAAGGAGACTCTACAACCTCCCTGGGGAGCCTGTTCCAGTGCTCTGGAACCCTTACAGTAAAGAAGTTCTTCCTCATGTTGAGATGAAACTTCCAGTGCTCCAGCTTGTATCCATTGTCCCTCATCCTATTGCAGGGTACAAGTGAAAACAGGTTGCCCCTTTCTTCTTGACACCCAGCCCTCATATATTTATACACATTAATTAGATTACCCCTTAGTCTTCTCCAGACTAAACAGCCCCAGGTCCCTCAGCCTCTCCTCAAAAAGAAGGTGTTCCAGTCCCCCAGTCATCCTCGTAGTCCTCTGCTGAACTCTCTCGAGTAGATCTCTGTTCCTCTTGAAATGGGGAGCCCAGAACTGGACACAATACTCCAGATGAGGTCTCACCAGGGCAGAGTAGAGGGGCATGAGGACCTGCTGTGTTTTGCTGGACACACTTCTCTTAATGCACCCCAGGATACCATTGGCCTCCTGGCCACAAGGGCACACTGCTGTCCCATGGACAACTTCTTGTCCACCAGGACTCCCAGGACCCTCTCCACGGGGCTGCTCTCTAGCAGATCACCTCCTAACCTGTACTGGTGCATTTTATTACTTCTTCCTAGGTGCAGGACTCTGCACTTGTTCTTGCTGAACCTCATGAGGTTCCTCTTGGCCCAGCTCTCCAGTCTGTCCAAATCTCGCTGAATGGCTGCACAGCCTTCAGGTGTACCAGCCAAACCTCCCAGTTCCGTGTCATCAGCAAACTTGCTGAGAAGACACTCTGTACCATCATCAAAGTAGTTAATGAAGATGTTGACCAGGACTGGACCCAGCACTGGTCCCTGGGGGACTCCACAAGTTACAGGTTTCCAGCTGGACTTGGCAGCATTGATCAACATTCTTTAGGCTCTGTTGTGCAGCCAGTAATCGACCGACCTCACTGTCTGTTCCCCTAGCTCATATTTTCTGAGCTTGCTCAGGAGGATGTTATGGGGAACTGCATCAAACGCCTTGCTAAGGTCAAGGTAGACTACATCAACTGGTCTCCCTGCATCTACCCATTCAGTCACCACATCACAGAATGCTATCAGATTAGTTAAGCATAATTTCTCCTTGATAAATCCATGCTGACTAGTCCTGATAACCTTCTTCTCTTCCATGTGCTTAGAGATGACCTCCAGAATGAGCTGCTCCATCACATAATGTCACTGAAGTACTTGCTTTCATTTTCAGCTTGCATGTACTATTCTCTTTGGAGAAAAATTCATCAGATTAAGACTACTTTCTTCTGTAAGTGCAAGACCAAAACCCTCTTGCTTCTTTTGTTTTCTGTACCTCTGGTCAATCTATAATTGGCAATCTCTCTGAAGGATTGCAGGGCTAAATTTACTCAGAGGTACTTATCCTACCAAATTAATCCTGACCTTGTAATTTTTACAAGCAGACTTTATAATAACTGCTAGATATCTTCCCCATCATATTGATGTTGTAGCAGTCTTTACTTTGGCATTTGGAATGCTTTCCATACCCTTGTCTCAATAATATAAAAGCAGAGATACTTCAGTGCACAGCTGAAGTACTGGGGCTTAAACCTCCAGCCCTGATTGAGGGTTGGCATATGAATGGTGCCCATAACCAGGCAAGAAAGACCCTCCTGATTGGTTTTTACCCAGGGTCTGGTCAGCCTTGGGAAGGAACTAATTAGGAGATCACCACCAGATGCCCCTGCCTTCAGCATTAACATGAGATGTCCTGCATCCAAGTTAACAGCATAAAAAGATGACTTGAATTGCAGTGGAAGCTTACCTGTGTAGTGGATGGAAAGGCTCCTTAACTGCTTCCTGTAGGCAGAGCCTCCAATGGCAGTGAGACATCAATACAGCTGTGAGCAGAGGAAGGAATAGTGGTATCATTAGTTGGACTGGTCGCCTGGGTCCTCAATCAATGTGCTCCTGCATCCACGCCATCCAGCACTGTGAGTGAATTTATGAACCTCTTAATTCCTCTAGTGGCTGGCCACCTTGGGTCCCTTGCATTTGATTTAAGACTAGAGGGAGGGATTTTGTTTGTGTGTTGCCCACTAACGATAATATCCTCCCTAGTGGGACAAGCAGTCAGCAAAAGAAGACTTCAGTGTTTCAACCAGCTATCTGAGCACGAAGCTGGCATGTGATAAAGGCATAGTTACATAGAATGAAATGACAGCACTGTGAGGATGTGTGTGATGACCCCAAGGCCCGGTAGCTTGGCACTGCTCTTATCACTGCTTTAAAAATAACTCCACAAAATTCCTAACCCAAGGGAGGCTTGAACCTCATTTTTCTCATGAGTCATGTGACTTTGTTTTTTTTTAAAAAATAACCTTAAACTTGCATAGTTACTTCTTTCATTCTGTAGCTTGTTTGAACAACGATGAAGTTTGTGTTTGCAGACATAGTCAAGTTGCTTCTTTTGTTAAGTGATTAATTATATAACTAGAAGTAATAGTCAGCAATCCTAATGGAGTTCATTGGAATTGCACCAGTAACAGCACTGCAGAAGGAAGAAAGGGCTTACAAGTAGTTAGCACAGACCTGGGGCCTCCCAGATTCGCGCAGAGTGCGTTCTCTGCTGGTCCCTGCTGTGGTGTTTGCATATGGTTAGGCTTTTGGAGATCATTTCCAAAGTGCCAAGTGGTTACAATATCCTGCATGCAGGCTATCCTTTAGGACCACCAAAAATGAACTTTGGGTGCTCCAAAATCAATGAATACTTTTATGATGGTAATGTTGGGGGGGGGGTTAGTTTATTTATTTTTTTTTTTATTGGTACTATGTTGTGGTTTTGTTTGTTTGCTTAGTTTGGTTTAAGTCTTATTCTAAACAACTCCTAAATCAGTAGACATAGTATCCAGGGAGCCCTGGGTAAAATCCTGGTGTAAACTTACAGCTACAGCAGAAATAATTTTCCATTATTTGCTTGTTGGTGTACTCTAAGGAAAAAAGCATGTGTTTTTTGAGCCCTGCATATGAACACGTGTGTCTTCCCAGTCCAGTCATGTGACTAGATTTATTAACAACCTGTCAACAGTTCCTTTTATTGCTTTCAAAGGACTATTCACATGAAGCAAGCAGATGAGAAAGTGATGGTAGAACCAGAGCTCCGGGGAGGACTCAAAGCCAAAACCAAGCATTAGACATGTGATTTCCTACGGTCTTGTAGTGAGACACAAGTGGGTGTCTTATTTGTCCTTTTAATTTTAAAGGAAATTCACCCACCTCTGCTTAATGGGTAGTTTGTAGTTCTCTCAAACTGTAAAATATTCATCTTAATGAAGTGGGATTTCTAAGCCACTGGTAATAAATCTCTTCTACAACCTTTGTACAAGGAGTGGGAGAGAAAGAATTCCCTAAGTACAAGTAAGTGTGACTTTAGTTAGCCAGATAGCCATTGGATGTGGCTATCCTTGAGGTCCACTCTCCAGTGAGTTTAGCTAAAATAGAATATAGTCTTAAGATCAGCTAATCTGCTGTTCCTTTTATTTGTGCTAAGCAAGTTTTTATATAAAAATGGGTATAGCTGTCTGCTGTGATGGGAGTAAAAATTTAGAATGGTCTATTCTAATAATAAATTGCACGTTGATTTTTTTTTTACTGCAGCAAAGGCAACTCAGCTGTATCTGATTGGCACTACTTCAAGATTTTCGATGTTTTTTTTTTTCAGCAGGACATGAATATACAGATGCAAAAACCAAAACAAAGCAAAAAAAAACCTCTCAAACTGCACATGCTGGAATGGTAACAAGCCAAACTGCAACCATTTACCAGCCTCACTCACAACTAATCAGTCACTGAGACACACAATGAATGCTTTTGTTGACTAGATTGTACAATGAGTTTTGTTTTGTTTTGTTTTAATGCAGAGTCCACATGTTTGTCTCTGGGTACAATATCACAGACTTCCTTGAAACATCTAAATGACATGTATGAACGTAGTTGAAGATTTCAGCTATCAATTCTGCAACACTTCTGCAGATCTACTTTTTATTGTCCTTGTGTTCCTGCTGGACATGCTGAAAGAGAGTATGTAGAGATTGCTGCTTTCTTGTAGTGAGCTGTGAGCAAACTCTGCTGATATATACAGACTTAACGGTGAAATCTGCAATGTTTTATTTAGAAATAGCTTTCTTCCTTATTAGATCAAAGAACTGCCTGGAAATTTGAGTCAGGACAGAAACATAACTATAGAAAAAATATCTTAATCTAAACAGATCTTTTTTTTGTTATCAGGTTGATGAAAATGAATTTTGGCTTCTGAAGTTAGGCTGAAAGGATATGACAGGGAGAGTTCAGGAATGGAACTGGTTTAGATGAGGAAGTTTTGGGAAAGAAACTTAGTTCAGAAATCTCTAGGATAACTGAATCTTGTTTTTCTTTCTTTTTTTTAAAACACTGAAATATGAAGTGGAGCAATTCTGTGCAGCACCAGTGGTGCAATTTTAATTCATCTCTGGGAGCTCAAACTCTTACTAAGAAAGCATTGAAGAATGCCCTTATGGCTACCTTGATTTAAGAAGATATGAACCACACTCCTAATTTTAAGCACATGCCTCGGTCTCTTCCCAAGTTGAAAGCATGCTCAAAGATTTCTCCCAATTACTGAAGGCTTCCTATAAATATTCATAGATAGGCACTTCCTCTACCACATCACTCAAATTTAATTTCCTAATTAGACTCTACAATGAGGCAGTCTACTGAAGAAACTTTAAATAGAAGGGATTAGTGTTATTTTATTAATTTCAGTGACAGAGATATTTGTCACATAACCTATTCTAGTCTGCATTTCTCTTGGAGTCAAAGGAGGAGATAGAGGTTTCCAGAAGGTAATTTATTCTGTGGTCAAAATTAGGTGTGATGAACTACATAGTGTCAAATAATTTTGTCTAACCCCCTCAACAAAAAAGCAGCACCCTTCTTTGCTGAGATCCAGATTTAAAAGATGTTGCAGCATTTTTAGGAATAGTTAAATTTGCTGTTTCTATTCTGGTATCATTTTATGCTCCTCACAAAGGCCATCCCTGTTGTACTTGGCAAATACAAATGAACAAAGTCCCTGCCTTTACTGTGAAAAAATGCTGGTATGCTTTGGAATAGTAGGCAATCAAATACTCATTTAGTAAGTGTAACTGATTATATGCACCACGTAGCATGAATAAACACTCTCTGTTAATTAACACCCTGTATCAATATTTCATCATTTAAAATTTCACCTGTCATCATCTTCTGTTTTATTTTTCTAACTTCAACAAATAATTTTCAGATATCCTCTGAAATGTTTTGCTTGCTGTGGTAGGTTGACCCTGGCCGGACATCAGGTTCCCACCAAAGCTTCTCTCTCACCTTCCTCCTCAACTGGACAGGGGAGAGAAAATAAAATTAAAGGTTCATGGGTCGAGATAAGGACAGGGAGAGGTCTCTCAGCAATTGCTAGCATGGGCAAACCAGATTCAATTTAGGGAAGAAATATTGATTTAATTTATTACCAATCAAATCAGAGTAAGATAATGAGAAATAAATCCAAATCTTAAAACACCTTTACCCCACTCTCTCCTTCTTCCCAGGCTTAACTGTACTCCCAATTTTCTGTCCTCCACACCAGTGGCACGGGGATGGGGAATGGAGGTTGTGATTAGTTCACCACATGTTGTCTTTGCCACTATTTCCTCCTCAAGTGGAAAACTCCTCACAGTCTTCCTCTATTTCAGCATGGGGTCCCTCCAAGGGCAGACAGTCCTCTATTAAGTTCTCCACTGTAAGTCCTTCCCATGGGCTGTAGCTCTTCAAAAACTGCTCCAGTGTGGATTCTTTCCATGGGGTGTAGTCCTTCAGGAACAGACTGCTCCAGTGTGTGTCCCCATGGGGCCATGAGTCATACCAGCAAACCTACCCCCACACAGGCTCCTCTCTCTTCACCATTTGATGGGTCCTGCCAGGAGCCTGCTCCAGCATGGGCTTCCCCTCCTTTGGGGACATCCACCTACTCCAGCATGAGTACCTCCATAGGCTGCTGGTAGATAACTGCTCCACCATTAACCTCCATGGTCTACAAGGGGACAGCCTACATCACCATGGCCTTCACTGCAGGCTGCAGTGGAATCTCTGTTCTGATGTCTGGAGCACCTCTGCTGCCTCCTTCACTGACCTTGCTATCTGCAGAATTGTTTCTCTTGCATATTCTCACTCTTCTCTTTGGCTCCAATTGTGCAGGTAGTTTTTGTTCCTCTTCCCAAATACGTTATCAGAGACTCTGTCACCATCACTGATGGGCATGGCCTTGGCCAGCGGCAGGTCTGTCTTGGAGCCAGATAGCAGTTGTGTCTGATTGACATAGCAGAACATTCTAGCAGCTTTCTCAGCCCCCTTGTAGTCCCCCTGCTACTGAAACCTTGCCACATAAACCAAACATACCTACTAATAGTTTAGACAAATTTATAAAAAAAGGGGTGTTGTTGCATATTATATACAGTTCCATAAAAGCTTTAATTGCTTGAAAAGCACAGTAATTGCAGCCAGATATATCTTGTCATGTTTTGTTCTTTTACTGGTTTGTGTTTTTTTTTTTTTTTAACACTAATTCAAATCCTGACCTTTCTCTGAAAACTTCTACTGGTTTGTATAGTCACTGTAGTCCTTGCTAATAGTCACATCAGTGACAATGGTTGCTTTCAGCTTTAGTGCATTCAGAAATTTACTCAGCAATGTGATATTAGTAGATATTTAGAATACAACATTTGTTGTGTTTTGGTTTTGGTTTTTTTTTTTTTTTATAGTGAGTTGGAGATACACAAGTTCTAATAAAATTAGTGGGTTTTTTTTTTTCTCAAATGAAGCAGTTAACTTCTAAAGAAGAGTAATTGCAAGTATTTAATGAGTTATCCAATTCTTTTCACCTATTTGCTTTAAGACCATCTTCTTTAAATTTTAGAACTGGGAATAACCCCTAGAAAACTGAATTTCTCCAACTACTTTAAATAATATTTTTTTTTTTTTCTGTAGTACTTTCAAAGTTTTGGTATTTTGCTGTATGTAATGGCCCAAGATAATTAATCTTTGGGCTCTAAGATCACACATTTGATATCTGTACATATATTGCTGTGTGCTTTGTAGGTGCAGGAATAAAAGAAAGGGAAACTTAAATATATCTAGGAGATTTGGATAAAATTCACATATAAATTATCTAGCTGAGAGTATCTTGGCTATAATATAAAATGAAAAATAAAATGCTAGTGTCTTGGTGGTATCTGATCTCACTGATTAGAGTACCCAGATAGCCTATGTATAAAGCCATTGTGGTTCACAGTAGTTATGATGATTTGTCCTCCTAAGGTATTCAAAGTGTGCAAAAATTCTGATTAAAAAAAATCAGAAACACCTCCACCATAGAACATTATTTTTCTCTTATGTTACCTTATACTTCTCTTGCTGCTATCTCTGACCTGTTAAACTTCCCATCTAACTTCTAAATCACTGGTGATCCAACACAACTGCCCTGCTGTCAGCCCAGCCCAGACATGGAGTGTGTTAACAGCTGCATCCAGTTGGCTGTACCTCATAACAAATTAGCTGTGTGTGTATTTTAGCAATCAAAATTTGTGCATGTATTTGTTATCATATCAGTTAAAATGTTATATAGTCCACTAAAGTGAGCATTGACTTAGTAGTCAGTGCAGTGGCAAATTAAATGGCCATGGGCCTAGACATGAATTCCACAGACATAAAAAAAAAAAAGTTTTATGCTTGTAGTCAGCTTTTCATAGTGTCAGGTGATTGTCTTTCAAGTTTTGCAAGGTATGTGGGGAGATTCAGTAATTCTATTCATGGGTTTATCCTAATAGCAGAGGGCAGACTCCTATTGTTTCTAGTAATTCTCCATGCTCTGCTAGTGAGCTGATGTTGCAAAATTGAAGTTTGCTGGCAGAGAACTAAAAATTATTTGGATTCCTTAGAGGAATAGAAGACCACTTACAGTGTACTTACAGAAAAAAAGTTGGAAGTCTTGAATTTTTTGATCACTTGGAAGAAAGATACTTGAAAAGCATGCTGCACTGCTAATACTATCTAGAAAGAGAAACACTTATAATATTGAGACATGAAGGGCTTTTCTCTATTTAGAATTCACATTAGTTAAACATAAATCATGTAAAAATCATTTGTAGTTTAAATTTTGAAAGTAAAAATATGGACAAATCTGCCAAGGTAAAAATTCTATCAACATAGTCTATTGTTGTAAAATGTACATGAGCATAGTGAGAAGTCACTATGTGTCCTCTTTACTCTTAACTGATGTCTTTGCCACAGGTAGTCGTTGATAACTCTCGACTTTTTTCTACCTCTTGGCTCTGCTAAGAAGTTGTCTTCCATTAGGATCATGGCCCAGCACTGTGGTTAGAGCTCGTTGTGTACAAGTGAGGTCACTGATTTCATGACCCCAGGGTGAAAAACCCCTAGGTCCAGGTTTCTGGGTAGGCAGTTGGGCCACCAAATGATTTAGGTTCTTCCTTGTTTTTTCACAGTTGGGCATCTGTTTTGAATATTGCATTTGTCATTATGAATGTTATACAGGATTTATTTGGATTCACATTTGGACTTCCCCTGTGTCTTGTCATTTGGGAACTCCCTCAGTGTAAGACAGTCTGACTACCCCATGGAGAAATGGAGGTTACCTATTGAAGCAAAGCAGAGGAGTACTACCTCTCTTAAGTATGCTAATGTACCTTTTGATGGCATTTAATTTTTTCACCATTGACTGTACAGGGACTCTTGCTGCCTTACAAAGACTGTCTGAATTCCTTGGGAAGACCATTTGACTGCTTGAAACTAAATGTGCTCTTTCACTTCTAAAAAAATCTCAGCTGTAGGTCTTTGTGAAAAGTCTGAGAGAAGCAACCAATGTCTGGGAACATGATTATTGCTTGCAAGTATCTCCATGGGAAGTGAAAAATCAGATACTAAAAATTGTTTTGAATCTGGTGGAATAAAGTTAATGAGAGTTAAAAATTGTGTGTTTACTCTGGAAGAATGCAAATGAGAAAAAAACCCACATTTTTTTAACAATCAAGATTTGGAAGAAAGTACTGAGAAAAAGTATGAGGTTTTTCTGTTTCTTGAAATCTTACAGATACCTTGCTAGAAGATCTATGAGTTAAATCGAAGTTATTCGTTCAATATCACTGTGTGGCCTGAGTAACCTTGAAGACATCGATCTGAATCAGGCAAAGAAAATCTATGATCTATAAAGGCAGAAGTATCCACCAACATGATTGTGATGTCTCTTCTGTCCCTACAGGCCAATTAAGTCATCTGTATTAGCTCACTCCAGAGTTCACTGTGGCAGCACTGCCCAAGAAAGTCACTGTAAACCACCTCCTTGGTTCTGCCTTTGTGTATATAAGTAAACGTGGGACCTAGAAATTAAATCATGAGCACAGAGGGTGGGGAGTGTCACCAAGCAAGCTATCAGTGTGACATTTTAAAGCTGTTGTCTGACTGCAGAGTGATATGCAAGCATATACACGAAGCATATGGGGAGGCAGGACACATATATCAGACAACAGCTGGCACATTAGATGTGGGACAGCTTCTACTGGGAGAAGAAAATAGTCTGCAATCCCAGGCGTACTGTCTAAACTTCTCTCCTTGCCTATGGAGATTTTATTTCTTGTGTTTGTACAATTCCCAAAAATTATTTCCAAGATTAGTCCTTTTACTGTATGTGCTTCTGGTCTTAATGTCCTGAAGCAGTTTTTCTGTTTTCTCACTGTAAAAGTGGGATAAAGTTATTGGATTTTCACTCTGCTCTTTTGAGCTCAGAGTACTGAGTAACTTCAGATTTACCACTATGTAACTGAGAGTGATATTAGGTGTTAAATTTAATATAACCCTTCCCTGCACAAAAAAAAAAAAAAAAAAAGAGAGGACCAAACTCTCCTCTGATATAAAATGACAGAGCTCAGTTGGAAATAAAAGAGATTCTGACCTGGGGTTCTGGATACTAAAAAAGTATCCAGAGACAACAACTGAGTAGGAGGATATTTTGTTTTCTACTTTGTTCCATGACTTCAGCACAACTACTTTTCTCAGTATGAGCCCAAGTCATCAAAATTTCTCACTGTAGAGTCATTCACTCCAGGCATTCCCTGCTATCAGGCTATAGATGTTAGTGTGATGCCGTAAGTTCTCTCACATCTGCATTTACAGCCTCTAAACAGAGTGGTGTTCCCTGGAAATCATAAAACATTTGTCCTTGCGATGAAACCTCTTCTTCCTTAGTGTGGCAAAATCTACTCTGGCAAAAATAATCTGCTTGTTGTTACTTTCCTGAAATGCTCAATAGATGTGGTGTTAGCAATAGATGTTAATGCTGACAAAAACATATGGCAAACAAAGGGGTCAGGAATGGTTTGGTGTGTCATGCTCCTGAGAGCAGCTGAAGTACACTAACAACAAAGGCAGCCATCCTCTTCTATAATATAGTCAGCAAGACAGTTTTGTCTTGGAGCCAAACTTTAAGGATAGTCAGGGGCTGAGCCAACTCCCCGCTATCTCAAATACCTCTCAGCAGTGAGAACTGGAGTCCTTTTCTGGTTTGACTCCAAGAAATGCAAAATACACTTCCCCTTCACCCCCCCCCACTTTTTTTTTGTTTGTAACTTGTGCAGTTTATACTGTGTCTGGTCTGTCTCACAAATTGTTGTTACCTCAAATTTCAACACTATCAGAAATGTTTATCTCATTAGAAGGGGCTGGAAAAGCAGTGCAATGAAGTTAAATTAAGCTACTAGAGTAGTTTGGGTACTAGTGACAATGTAGGAAGATGATAGCAACAAGAATAGCTGAGGAAGTTTTACAGCTCCCTAATGCCTAACATTGTAGCAACTATTCAGAACAACTGTTATTTCTTTTTGATGTTTGCTCCTAATCTCTTCTTTTTTTTTTTTTTTTTTTGGCACCAGATTCCTCCAAACCATGTATTAATGCTACTTCCTTTTGTGCTTTGTGAAGACCTCAGGAGTTTTTGGATTTTCTAATGTCTGGATGCTATTTGTGAGGCATCTGTTTTCAAGGCAGAGGGCACCTGTTACTAAGTTCACTTATTTTGAATTATATGGTGTTCAATTCTACTGAAGTTTTTGGAAGGAGCTTATATCAAAGTGGTGCCATATGCCCCAGGACATGGTTGTGGACTCCGACCAAATGCCACCCTGCTGGAAAATTCTTTGTAATGTAGTGCAGGTGCTGATTTGCCAGTAGGCTTCAAAGGTCTATGATGTACACATGCATTTCACCAGAAGGGGAATATATTCTTGGGAGACAATGAAGAAAAAGATGGAATCCAATGCAGATGAACTGAGAGCATTTTGACAGAAAGGAGGTTTCCAAACCAGCAGTATAAATGATGAATCTTGGTATTACTCTTCCAGACTGCTGAAGATGGATGACTTCACTAGGAAAAGGTTGCTTTGTTGAAGTCAGGGCAAATATTTTATTACTGCTTTATGCAGGGGAACCTGTTGTAGTTTTTCATATATAGTTATGCCATTGCTTATCTAAGTGTACCAATAAAAACTGTCTTGGCAAAAATCTTGAATCATAATTTGACTTTTGAAATGCCTTTAATTCCTCCTTTTCCTATGATAAATATTATTCAAGTTTTTAAAATCCTTGGGTCTTGATAATTCTATACCATACAGTTAGAAATCCCTGTAATTCCTGTCTGTGCAGAAATATCTGAAGACAAATAACAAAATCCCACATCACTGGAAACTTTGAGATTGTGGCAAAAAGTGGCAAAAAGAAAAAAAAAAAATTATCTTATGTGTGAGATTTACTGATACAATAGTCAATTAGGATATAACTTGCAAATGAAATTAATCTAATTACACACTTCTTGCATGCAAAAGAGCCTATCAACCATACAACTATTCCTCTTACTTTTCTGCATATGTAGGTCCACACATCTCACTCACAGTGGGACCAAGTACCAGTTCTGGGAGACTTGTTCTTTCCTGCAATATCATAATCTAGAGCCCAGAAGAGCAGCCAGCATCACGTAGCATGTACTATAGAGTCCAATCCCTTCCTCTTACTAAGGGGAGTAGCCCCAGAGAGAGCCGGCCAGGCCTGCAGTGGAGTGGCAGATCTCAGCAAAGAGGGCCTTTCCCTGAGACAGCGAAATGCCAGGACCACAGAGAGAACCATGACAAGCTGGCAGCTCTGGTGAGAAGGTGCTGACCAGACCTGGGCATATTGGGATTGTGCCATGCCTTCCTGGCACAGGCCCAGCAAGACATGTGACCTGGGAGATGCCCCATCCTCTCTTCGCCTGGCTGAATACAGTGACTCAAGAGGCAGGGCAATGGCAGCTGGTTCCTGCCCAGTGCAGCAGATGCATCCTCTGCTATGACCCCACCTTCCCAGGTGTCCTTGCAGAACAGGTGTGAGGCGCTGCAAGTGGAGTGGACCAATGGTGAGGATGATGGTTCACTCAGCTTGGAGGTGCTGCCCAGATTCAATCAGCCATCACCTGGGACCAAGACTGCTTCCACAACCAAAAAAAAGAAGGGTCATTGTCCTAAGAAACTCCCTTCTGAAGGGGGCAGAAAGGCCAATATGCAGGCTGAACCCACTTGTTAGGGAAGTCTGCTGTCGCCCTGGGGTGCAGGGTAAAGACATGAAGCAAAAACTCCCTACCCTGGGTGGGGGGGAGTGGCTGGGATTGCGGGGG
>NW_008607725.1:0-13120 GCF_000691845.1 Merops nubicus | reverse complement strand
ATTTGAAAAAATAATGAAAATCATCCACTGAAGGAACATAGTTGTTACAGAGATGCTCAGAGGAAAAGTGGTGTGCCTAATAAACAACCATCTGACATCTCACTGTTGTGCAAAACATCAGGGCTTAAATTTCTTGTTGAAATCATTTTCTTAACTGCCTGTTTCAAACACCCTTGTGGCAGTTTGCCTTTTTCAAATTTATGAATGGGGCATGTGGAGACAAAACCCACTGATTTTTCTGTCGAAAAACTTATTGATTTAAACGTGCCTTCCTGTGTTTGCTGCTTGGGAATAATGGAGTATCAATTTAGTACTCTATAAAAACTGTTTGATCTGTTATTGAAGTTCAGTGAGATCCTTCTGGAAAGGCTTCTTCTGTTGTAATTAGGGCAGCAAGATTAACAGCTTCGACAGAGAGCTTTGTTAAAATAAAAGACATCAGAGGCTTAGTAGGCAGAGTGCACCACAACCAAACACATGAAAATGAATCTAACAGAGGTGGAGAGAAAGGTTCTACACTATAGATGGTCTAAATTTCAGGGGGGGAATGGGAAGGAATACTTATGGGAGTCAAGGAATAATCCTGTCCCTATTCCTGCTGCCAGGCTGCTGGTGGCCTCATTGGCCACCTGGGCACTCTGCTGGCTCGTGCTCAGTCAGCTGGCCACCAGCACCCCCAGGGCCTTTTCCACCGGGCACTTTCCAGCCAGTTCTCCCCAAGCCTGGAGCATTGGGGTCGTTGTGACCCAAGTGCAGGACCTGGCTCTTGGCCTCATTAAACCTCATCCCATCAGCCTCAGCCCATGGATCCAATCTGACCAGATCCCTCTGCAGAGCCTCCTGACACTTGAGCAGATCCACACTCCCACTTAATTCGGTGTCATCTGCAGGCTTACTGAGGGTGCACACATGATTCCCTCATCCAGGTCATTGATACAGCTATTAAACAAGACCAGCCCAAAAACTGAGCCCAGGCCTTACTAAAGTCCAGGTAGACAACATCCACAGCCTTTCCCTCTTCCCCTAGGTGGGTCACCTGGTTACAGGAGGAGGTCAGGAGACCTCTGTGAGAGAGCTGTACAAAAACAAGGCACTCAGACTATTGTCATGTTTCCCTTTGTGCTCCTCGTGAAAATAAACCAGAGTTTCCTCTGATAAAGAAATTTCCTTGTCCTAGCTATATTTCTTGGTCTATAATATGATAAAAATCAGGCTCCTGTGGCAGGTTGAGTGAGTGATAAAGTTATGGTTATTGCCAGTATTTATCAGATTGAAACAAGGTTTTCCTGACCATACCCCTCTAAAGGTCTTGGATGAACTGACTGCAGCTCAGGAGAGATGCTGCGAGCACCTTGCACTAGTCTGGAAAGCAACTGAAAGGCACTAACAGGAAGAAATGGAACAGGGCAAAACCAGAGCAGGGTAAAAGCCACTTGGTGGCCAGGAGGTCTGGAGGAGAGGGCTACAAATTGGGCAGTTTGAGTGAAAATTGAGCAGAGGTTCGGAACTGGCCGAATCTAAATCTGAGTTTGTAGATGAAAGAATTACTGAATATCACCTCTTCTTTCCAGCAACCACCAAAAATCCTGAAAAATCTTTTGATTACAATTATTACAAGAGACACAATGACAAAGCAGAAAGGTGTCTAAGGAACAACATTCCTTACAAACCTTAAAGCCTGTGGAAAAACTCTGCATTAGAGTGATATTTGTCAAGTGGTGAAGAGTATAAAAGTCCTTTTAAGGGATGGGGTGATGAAAAATATAAACCCAAGCATGTACAATAGCTCATCCTAGGAAATAAGGTGTGTTTGTTATAGATTTGCTATTTTGTGCTGAGTTTACTAATGTCAACATTTTTTTTTTATTATTTTAGAACTGCAATAGATCAACTATTAATTTAAGAGCCCATATAACCACATTTTTTGATCTAATGGGTGGGTACTGGGGACATTGCACTACACACACCTCCAGCCTATGTTTCTGGCATTCCAAGTGTTCTGAAACCCATCTTTATGTCAAACTTAAACTATACAGAGAAAAAATACAACCCCATATTTCAGCAGATTGCTGCACCAATTTTATGTCATCAAATAAAGGGACAAATTACAGTCAGGATTTTCCTGTACCCATCTATAATGTCCAACAAGGAAAAAAAAAAATATATATATATTTTCTGTGGTCATATCTAGTAACAACACTGAAACAAAGAAATCACATCTTAATATGTAATTTCCTCACAAGAGGTAGAGGGGACTATGTCACACTCTACACATTCTACTTGTATAAATATCAACCCAGAAATGTTTGTGTTAATTCACCCCTCTGAATTAGGAGCTCTGCCTCCCTAGATTTTCTCTACAGCCACTAGAAAGCTGGAAATTGAAGTACTCCATGCCAGAGAGACCTCTTATTTTGGGAGTCATCTTCTTCTGCAAACTATAATGAAGTGTCTACAGATATTTATTTTAAGTGTGGTTTATCCTTCTTAATTGTTTCAATATAGGACACAACTTTTAGCAAGAATCTTATTTTGTGTTTAGCTTGGCCTTTTGCAGGGAAATAATCCCATCTAAGTGGCCCTTTAGAGATTGGTTCCATGGTTTTGTACACACAGGGTATAAATACCCTTTGTAACACTGTTATGCTCATTTATGTCTCTGTTAATGAAGAAATGTTGGCAGAAACTTCATGAGTAAATGGTGCCTTGAGGTCCTGTGAGTAGACCTTATAGAAGGGCATCCTGTGTTTCAGTCTCATACTTACTTGCTTAAGAAATGCCTTAAAAATAAGTAGGGGTTGATTTAAAACTTGTGTTATTTTGAGAAGTTATTGAACATTTGTGATAAGCTTTTCTTGTTACTGATGGGAACCTTACAACCACTTCCTGCAGCTGAACAGTGACTCAATCTGACATTCAGATTAATTTCATGAACTTCAGAGGGACAAGCAGGAAACTGGAAATCCAGGGCTGCATTAGCTGTTGTCCTAGGCAAATACCACTCTGATGCTCTACCACCCCATACCTCTCCTACCTATGTAGAAATTATGCCACAGAATGAAAAACAATTATAAATCTGAACCTCATTTTTTTTCCTTAGTTCAGTTATTTTCTTGCATGATTTTGTAAAACAAACCAAACAGGAACACAAAACTTCACCATTAAACAGTGTAAAGCCTTTTATACTCTAGAGAGCTACACAAACCTGTGGAGATACTACTGTAAATTATTAAAGTATTGATAGCAAACCATATTTGAGGAGAAATTTATTCTATCATAGCTATATGAGAAATGTTCATTATCACTGGTACCTTGTTGTCTATATTACAGTTTCTCTAATCTATTCACACACAGGGAGAGAGATTCAGAAAAACCTTTTTATACTGTAAATGAACATAGTTTTATGTATTTCCTTCCACAACATTAAATTATTGGGTGTCAAATGACCTGCTAAACAAAGAAGATAAGCAAGCCACTTAGATGTAGTTAATAGAGGGCTGGATAAAACTCCAGCAAAACGTTACAGTCCATCAGCTGAGTAACACTCCATAGGCAACAACACTCCTTGACCCTTAATTAACATTATAAAGTAGCTTCACATGGTTTTTTGGAGATTATAATTACAATATTTTAAAAAAGACTAAAGTGGTTAAAACATACTGTACATTGTTGTGTATGGCATATAGAGGTTAATAAGATCTAGGAGGGAAAAACATTACAAGTTCCAATTATGGAACAAAAGCTGCCTTGTCTTTTCACTCTGAGTGTTCTCTACAGGCCTTTAAATTTTATTTAAAGGCTAATTTCTGTTCAACAGCTTTTCTTAGTTTTTACAGCAGGCTGATATTCGTGCATTAGATAACATTGAGACTTAAAGGCATTGTTTAAAGTAAAATGAGTTTTTCTCCTGAGTAATTTTTTCTCTAGGATTAGGGGAATTTGTTAGAGATCTAGTATTTAAGAGAGATCTGTATATTGACTTAATGACTGCATTTTCAGGAGCAGGAAAAGACGTTTTTCTTTGCATATAAGAACAACAAACCAGAAAACAGAAGACAATAAATTGATTTTCACAAGGATTCCTCCCCCACCCTGCCACCACCACTTGAATCCAGTCAGAAAGTCTCTTGTTTCAGCTGAAGACAACTAGTCCTTGCTCTGTTGTGCAGTGTGGCAAAAATCTTGCCTCTTTTTTATCAGTAGAGGTAAGGAAAAGTGGCTCTGAGGTGGCCCTGAAGCTGTCTCTGGCCCAGCCTTGCTGCTGTAGCCTCTTCTCATGGCACAACTGCTTCAGCCTTGACCATCCTGGTGACCCAGGACTCACTCCAATTTATCAATATTTTTCTTCTGTTGGGTCATTTCTCAGTGAGGGAACCACACACGTAAAAGATAAAACATGGCTGTGGCAACAGCCTTACAGTCAGCTCTTAGCTCACAGCATCCTACCAGAGCCTTTCCCCACCACTTGTAGGGTCAAGAAGAACACCACTAGTTCCAAGGTTAAAAGAAAACTGAAATGAACAGGACAACATTTGTGGTCCATGGAGAACCACATCCAAATATCCATTGCCTAGCAGGTACTACAAGATGTTCCTCATGTTTTGTTTTGCAAGGAAAATATGATTTACAGACCACCTTGTGGAGAGGTGTGATTGAACCTACAATTCCGTGACAGCACAAGCCTAAGTCAGTGTTGCTACAACCTCACAGCCCAGCTGCTTTATTTTGTGTTAAGAAACTGCACAAAAAGTTACCTGGTCTTGTGAGTCTGAGGCTTTGAACTGGCCCTTTGAAAAAGAAATTAAAAACCCAAACCAACATCAACTAACCAAGTTCTATAATTTTCTCCAAGGGAAACAGACTGTGTGTGTCTCAGCCCAGAAGCAGAAGACACCAGGGCCATGACAGTACAAATTAAGAGCTCCCAAGCCTAGAGATAAGTGGTTGAAAGAAAGATAATGCTATACAAAAGAAATGAAATCAGGAAAAGGGTTGAAGGTAAAGGATTTTCTCTTCTAAATGCATCCTCAGATGACCATCCTGAAAGCATGAAAAACAGGAGTTTTTTTACCAAATTTCAGCACTCAGCAGGGTCAAGGTGGATGTGAAGGTTTAGACACTGACATATCAGATCCGAACATCACAGCCCAGGCAGGAATTTGAGGCACTTAATAGGCACTTTATTTGTTAAATCAGTGCCATCTGTGTTTTATATTCTCCCATCCTCCACAGCGTAGGCATATTTTGATATTATTCTAGTCTGGCACACATCTTTCTTTTTAGTTTTAATTTCTTTATTTGGTTTGCCATATGAGAAAAAGAATCAACACATTTTACAGAGATAATGGTTAGCACATATTAAAGTGTACTGATTTTTTTAATAGACCTTCAGTCTGGAAACTCTATCAGTACAAAGGTGGTGCTAATAAACATTAGCATTTTTGTTAACAATGCTTTAATCTGCTGTCTGGAAAATCATAAATGCTTTATCAATGTTGGAAGATTGTGCAGGTTAAAGCATTGCCTTATTAAACTAACCAGCCTCACACTATTGATGTAGAAGTGGTGTATTTTAGAAGTGTTGTGTTTTCTGGCTGGTTTAATAGATGTTCATGTTGTTAATCATGATTTCAGATTTTGGTCAACTCACTCTACAGCCACTATATTAATCCCAGCCTCAGAGCCACCTTTGTCCAAAAGAAATCAGTCTATTAGGGATGGGTATGACCAATAGGAGATCAGTGGAGTTTGCCTACATATTCTCTTTACAGCAAACATTTATAATGTGGTTATAGAGAATTAATTTTCTGTTTGCCCTGCCTGGGGTAAAGATAAGTAATGACATGTGATTGGGCAGAAATATTATATCAAAGCAAGAAAATTTGGACTGACCACTAAAGGAAAAGAATTCTTTCAGTGTTTATTGGAGGAATGTGGAAAGATAGGAGAATTTTTAACCAAGGTCCTCCTGTTTAGTCACAGAGAATGAACTGTCTCAATCTGTGGAAGAGAGAAGGGATTTAACTTTATGTTTGGCAGATTTCCTCTGCACAGCCCCAGCAGGGCATCGGGGGGCTGAGCTGCTTTTGGAGCTCTCTCTAGGAAGGTGAATCTGGAGAAGTTAAAGATAACTATGTAATAAATTAAATCTCTGCTAGAAGGGTTCAGGTGTTCCTAAAAAGCAGCAGTTGCAATTCTTCTGTCCTGCTCTCTCCCTCCAGCCTTAAGAGCTGACTCCCTCCACGAGGAATAAACACGACAGACAGAAAGTAGAAAGAATGGAATAAGGTGATTCAAACTGTTCAGCTGTGACAGTTCTCAGGCAGGTTACAAAACACCCTTCTGCGTGTCTGGAATTCACTTTAGGTCTGACACTGGGTTTACTATATAAAAAGTCTTTACACATCAAAATAAGTAAATAGTTTATCTGGATAAACTTTTATCCTAAACCAATATTAGGCCACATAATTTTTCTATTAGATCAAGCCCATAATTTGTTTTTAAGGAATAATTTTAGCCACTAGTAAGAATTTTAAGTCTATTTAATGAGGATTTTTAATCAAGCAAAATATGTTATTGTGGCAGCAGGATCTTTATTTTTAGCCAAGAAGTCCAGATTGCTTAAAGGCAGAGCTCTAGCTGGAAAGTCTGTGTTTTTAAAACCTAAATATTACATGCTTCAATATATGTAACAACTGGCCCATTTCCTTCCTTCTTTTTCTTTTCCCCCTTTCCTCTTTCTCCCTTTCCTTCATTCTTTCTGCTTTATTGCCTTCCTCCCTTCTTTTCATATACTGTAGATGAGTAATTCCCTTTTCCCACCTTACAGAAGCACCAAGTTACACAATACTAAAAAGTACAGGAATTGGCAAGTGCAACACTTGTGAAACCTTTATAGGAGTTAAGTTCATCCAACTCTGGCCAAAACTTTAAACCACTGAACATCACCTATGATGCCAAGATGCATCTTAATATGTGGCCTCAATTCACACTTCCCTTTCCCGTAGTTCTGGGGTCACTATCTAAACATTTGTAGGCATTGACATTTCCAGACAGAAAACAGTTCCTCCATCCCTCTGGAGAGTTCATTCCTGAGTGTCTCAGAAGTGGAACAGCTTCACAAACAGAATGGAAAGGTTCAAGGAGATGTTCATACTTCTTTCCTACCTTTTGAGCTGTCTACAGAAAAATAAAATGCTGTATGGTAGTGGTGAGCAAAAACTTTTCTATTTCCAGAGCTTCCCAATATTCAAGAAAAAAGATTTATGTGTTGTTAATGTGCCTTTTAGTAGACTGGATACCTCCTGGTCTAAGGGAAGCAAATAAACCATGAAAACTTAGTTCACCTGTATCTTATTTCTACTATGGAAAATTACAGTTCCTATAAAACCTGTGTACTGGGACCTAACACAGAGTGAAACTATTAATCTTGATCTTGAGCTCTTCTTGTTTTCCATCCATTTACCACTTACTTCCATAGCTTGGCTATGCTGGCATACCAGGGCTAGGAACAGAACGAGCTGCAATTCTGAGATTTGTTGATGAATTCACTCATGTCCTGATCACTGTGAAGCAATCAACCAATATAATTAGGAAACTGTCCTCATTCAGATATCTGAATGCACTGCCCTTCTCCTAGTACCTATTTCTTAGGCCTAAACTCATGTCTATAATTTATTTTTCAGTCTGTGATGTGCAATGTTTCTTAACCATGTCTTTTTCCCATTATATGGTGTATAACCCTGAATTTAACATGAGCAAATTCATTAACAATGCTGTTATTAACAAGTCAAACAATTTTTTTACAAGTATCTTGATACTTGTATTGGCCTGAGGTGTGAAATTCCTCATACTCATTACCTGCTTTTCTAAGTTTTTTATGTATTGACATAGAAAAATAAACTAAGATAAATAGAAAAACACAGTGCCTATCTAGCATGTATTTAGATGGAAATTTCTCTCAGTGTAACATATGAGAACTTTAAAATTTCAAACACTATACTTAATATTAAGCAGTACTTGTAATCAATTTCTGCAAAGTATGCTATTTCATAATGTCATGTCATTGAGAGTGGGGTGTAAGAAAGTAATTGAATTAAGAGTATTGAAAGGCAAAAATATAATCAATCTATTACACAATTTTTTTTAGCTATCAAAGGCACCTTCAGAAAATGTGTAATTACCTTAAAAGCGTCAGAAATCTTTTCTTTGTGAGGTTTGCACACCAAAAATATGTAATTAGTGGTGAGGTTACTAGAGAAACAACTTCATAGCAAGGTAAGGAATCAGATTATACGGTGTACCAATTTATAGAATCCATTAAAGAGAAGACAACATGAAAGTACAGGACAAACTTTTGTCAAATTTATAGAGTCTCAAGAAAATATAGCATTTTTTTTTTCTTATTTTCCTTTATAGTTGACCTGTTTATGAGCAACAACAGCAACAAAAGCTGTTTATACATTGTTTTCACATTATTTACAACTACAACAACACAGACCGTCTATTTATCCTGCAACTGGTGCTCTTTAAGAGGGGTAATTTTCATCCCACCATATACCATTTATATGTGTGCTTTCCCTAACATAACCTTAGGGAAATATTCTGCACAATGTAAATTTACCTTTTCTATCATCACTCTGGTAAATTGCAACTTCTACTTCACTTATAAAATAAAGCAAATTTCACATAGCAGCTATTTCAAAAATAGGGTTGTATTTCAAAAGTAATGACAAAAATCTGATCCTTAAAAAAAACCAAAAATTCCCAGCACAAAGTCCCTCTGACTTTGTTCACCAAGGTAGTTGCTAGTCCCAGATGCAAGAATGAATTGTGAAACAAAGATTTTTTCCCTATTACACTCTCACTGATTCAAGCAATAGTTCTCAGGTTATCTTCCAAAAATTTCTTCAACTAATTCTGAGAAAGATCTGAAGAACAACTGCTCTAATCTCTCTTGGGTTCAATGAATGATGAACAACTGAAGGACACAATTTTATACTCATGTTTATACAGAAAAGGGAGGCAAAAGACTTAAATAAGGCAAACTTTATATTGACATTTTACATGTTCCTTTTCCATGCTGACAAAGCTTTCAGAAACTGCCCTTCTGAAACAATCAGGATTTGATGTGGGACCTATCCAGTGGACAGATGGTTCTATTTGGTTGGCTGTTGTTACTGCTCTTTTTTTTAAGTTCAGAGGCTTTTCCTCACATGTGCAAATATAGAGCACTTCCAAAGAGCTCTGAGAGGCTGAGCTCAGGAGCACTGAGAAGCCTACAAGTACTAAGATGCTTGTGTGAAAAGCCAGGCAGAGACATCTAGATTTCAGCTTTGATTCTGTTAGTGTTGGATCTGTTAGCATCTCTACGGATACTTTTCCTTGCCAAACTTCCTCTTTGTCTCCAAGCCAAAGTTCCTTTTTGTTAAGTTTACATTTTTCTGAGTGAATTATAGAAAATTAAAATTGTCTGTACTTCAGGAAATGTAGAGTAGTTGGAAGAAATGCTTATTTGAAATAAACTCTGAGCATCCATCAACTAGCATATAGATAGATAATTTTTATTGAAATAAACTCTGAGTATCCATCAACAAGAGTATAGATAAATAGTTTTTATTTCTCCAATCTCTTTTTCTAGTGGAGAATACATAAGGTTCGTTTTGCACTTATCTCAGCTTAAACTATTCATTAGTTTTAATCATTGCAACATTAAAAAAGCAGCTTCAAAAGAGAGTCTTATTTCATGTCTTTTGCTAAAATTTATCTCCACTTAAATTATATCAGCCAGCCACCTGACCATGACTATCTCAAGTGAGACACTTTCCTACCAAGGAAGAACACATGCCTCATAGAATCCTGAGCTGTTAATCTACTCATACAGCTGATCCAGGTAGCTAGGCTTTTATCTTTATTTCTCTTTTGTTCTTTTTTCCCCTTTCCAACCATTAATAATATTTGCTTGTTCTATAGTCATTTTTATTAAACAATAGTGTGAGTTTTCAAAGCTATGGTAAAGTTAAACAGTGAACTAACGTCAGAACACAAGGGTGGGTAAGTGCTTGGCTGCTGCTTTTCACTGGTACTTTTAAAGTTTTATTTTCCTCGTGTTTTCTTTACCAATCTTCCTATGTTCTTACAGGGCATCTACAGCACCCAGCAAATAGAGCCTGGAACAAAGCTACTAAAAAAAAATCAATTTTCACAATGTTTGTCCTCCTTATTGTCAGAACACAAGGGTGGGTAAGTGCTTGGCTGCTGCTTTTCACTGGTACTTTTAAAGTTTTATTTTCCTCATGTGTTTTCTTTACCAATCTTCCTATGTTCTTACAGGGCATCTACAGCACCCAGCAAATAGAGCCTGGAACAAAGCTACTAAAAAAAATAAATCAATTTTCACAATGTTTGTTCTCCTTATTTTCATTTTTTCTTTTTTTTTTCCTTTCAGATTTCTTTTTTCTTTTTTTCCCTGAGTAATTTCAGATAGTTCTACCTCTATTTATCAAGTAAATTTATTAAAATAATAACAAACACGTTGTCATAATCTCATCACTAAACCAGTCCTGTGTTATTTTCCTCTCCTTCCCTCAGAAAAGAACAGAACTTGACTCTGGGAGACTTGATAATGCATTTTGTTAATAACAGATTTGTTTCTTTAGGTCTCTCAAAGATTTTCTGGCCTTTTTTAAGTTAGGGTTTTTTTTTTTTCCTTCTCTTATTAGAATACTTAGACCTTGCAGCATCATTTTTATTACATTGGGGGAGTTGGGGTTTTGTGAATATTTTTAGTGCACAATGTTTAACTAAAAAGAGTCATGGTTGTGTTTTTGCTGGAAATTGGCTAGTTCCATTAAACTAACATAGAGCTAGATCAGATTTGCATACTGTTCACTGAGAAATAAGCAATAGCAGCTATCCCAATCCCCTTACACAGTTTGGCTTACAGTGCCTGTCAAGCATTCATCAAGAAACAGTAAAAAAAAAAAAAATCAGGTACCTACAAGGACAGATTTGGATAATTAAACAAAACCTGAACAATTACCCTTCATTCATCTGGGGTTTCTGAATGTTCTACACATTACAAACTAATAAACTTTGATTATACAGCAAGATTTCTGCACTATTTCATGTACCGTGCTGGATCTGTGCATGTTTTTAGTGATACCAGGTTTGAAATTCTTGCAAGCTGCAGCTGCCTGGCCCAAGATCAGCTTCTCAGCTGTCCCTGTTAAATTCTGCACCCCTTGATACCAATGCAATGCATTTATAAGATCCATGTTTATAAAAGCAACATACTAAGTTGTGGAGTTTTTATTCTTGAACTTTGGTCATCATCATGATTGTTATAGTTCAGGTCTATTCTCTTTCTCACAGAGTGGTGTTTCTTGCCTAAATTCACTGTCTTTGGTAGATATTTCTTATTGATACTACATATGAAATCCTCTTGGTTACTTTTATCCATTCTGAACTGTGAATCATAAACCATTTTCCCTTTTGACATCTGTTCTTTGAAAATGTAAATGACAGTCACAAGAACACCAACTTGGCCCACTCCTTTTTCCCACAACAACCCTAGAATTTCTTACTTCTTTCCTTGCTCCAGGCCATAAATACTGAAAATCCTAATTAAAACACAAAGTTTGACTCTGTTCTCTTCAGAGATTACAGGAACTAAGTGAAAGGAATGTGAATTAAAAAAATTATACTGGCCCCAACAAAGACACCCTCAGAGCTTTAAATTGTTAACTTTTCTTTGCTTTGGGATCATGTACCTTGTAAGGGAAATAGTTACTGTGGAAAAACTAATGAATGTAGACATCATTCAAACCAGTTTCACCCGTACACGAAGCGTCAATGTGAATAGAATTTCAAACAAAAACATCTAAGCAATTATGCAAGGAGGAAAGAAATATATTTGGTAGATACAAAGGCAGCTTTGTGGCCTCTGGCTGCCCAGCAGTGAGTGCCCTGGTGTCTGTGTGTGGATGGAACGTGTGCCTCTACAGCAGCAGCAACACTTCCCCACTTGGATCGGCCACGCAAGAAAACTGACACATTTTCCAGAGCTGGTGTCAAGAGCTGTAGGTCAAGGTCAGGCTGAACATGATACTTTCTCCCTCTACAAGGCATCTTTCATTGTTGCCTGTCTTCTCCTTCCCCTCTCCTCTTTTTTCCCCTAAAGGTAACTCACCCAAGGTGAAAAGGGGAAAAAAGCAGTGCCAGAATCTTGCCTGGCTAAAGCCTCCCCTCTCCATAAGAAATCTAATCTCAGTGTGGCTGGATTATTCTTACAACAGATGAAGGAAGAAAGGGTAGCCAATTTATTTCATGGCATATTTTTGCTTTGTCTGTTGTACTGTATTAAAAAACACTAAAAGGAATTCTGGTTACAGATAAAGTAGATTCTCTAATATTGTATCAAAATAAATTAGGAATCAAATGACTGAAATTTTTCGAGTGAACAGCGATTTCCATGGTACCTGATTTGGCTGAGCTTACAGGCTTTGATAAATGATCTTAGTGTTTTAACAGAGATTAATTGGGCTTTTTTAAGGCTATCAGAATACTTGTATGACAGGACAGAATAGAAAGGAGTATTTCAGTTGGAAGGGACTTGCAATGGTAATCTAGTCCAACTGCCTGACCACTTCAAGGCTAACATTTAAAGAATATTCTTAAGGGCAACGTCCAAGTGTCTCTTAAACAGTGACAGGCACTGGGTGTTGAGCACCTCTCTAGGTGCCTGTTCCAGGCTTTGATCACCCTTTCAATAAAGAAATGCTTCTAAATGTCCAGCCTAAGCCTTTCCTAAAGCAGCTTTGAACCAATAATTTCCTACCTTTGATTATTTTTACTATTTCCTCCAGGGAAAATTTTCTTTATTTACATATAGGATTCTAATTACCATCTATGTTATATCTTTTAACTCCAAAAATACTTTATATCCCACTTAGATTTAAAATCCCCATAAGAAATAATAAGCAAATGAAGGATTTTTTCCCTGACATTTTCAAAACAATGAAAAATTTTACAACTAAAACACTTTGTTATTGTATTTGTTCCATGCTTTAGTTAAATCTGGAGAGCATTAGAGAGCTTTGTTTCAGCCTACTGCAAACAT
>NW_008607724.1:0-881 GCF_000691845.1 Merops nubicus | reverse complement strand
CTGATTTTATTTTTGCCCTAAAATTCATAAATCCTGCCTGAGTTCTCTTTCACAGCCAGTACATCATTTGGACATTTAATTAATAACTCTTTGGATTAACTGCTTGTGTTAATACCACAGCTTACATGCTTAGTATTTAGTGGTCCCTCGAGGATCTCTCCGCTCCTTCTCAGCTATCTCATAAAATATTTGTGAGTGGAGTTGGGTGGCTTAAGAAATTGCCAATGCAACACAAAGATTTCAGACTACATTACTGCTTAAAAAAAGTTGGAATTTGGAGTGTATTTGGGTCATTTGGATTACCTGAAACATACTGCATTTGGCAGGGATGAGGAAATTGTTTTAATCTGTATGGCTTCCTGTCTGAAGCTGTGCCTTTCCTCAGCCTAAGTTCTTTAGCTCTTCATTGCCTAAAAATGCTACCTGTACCCATTCATAACTTCATTCTTCCTGCTTTGGAAAGTAAACACCAGGAAGTGGTCCCTGTTGCTCTGTCCTCACAGGCACATGTTGGAATCAGATGGAGGACCATGCGTCGGTGCTTGCCTACATAACAGTTTTACTTATCTTCCCTGAGGGGAAGGTCGCTGGAGATGCTCACGCTGCACAGTGGAGCATGCTGCAGAGATTCCCCAGGCTACCACAAACTTGATCCCTTACACCCTCACGGTGTGGCACAGCACAGAGCCTTCTCCAGCCAGGCGTGGCCAGTCCGAGTCTCCCAGCTCTTCTCTATGCTTACATATGACACAAAAATCTCCCCACACCTTCATTCAGAAAGGCATCCACACATTTCTGAAGCAAGTCAGAAGTATCTACTAGTTTCTGGAAGTGAACCCAAAGTCCGTGGGCCTGACTTTTAACCACTGTTTAACAGGCAC
>NW_008607723.1:3068-17243 GCF_000691845.1 Merops nubicus | reverse complement strand
TTTACAACAGCTCCTTATATCTAATTTAAACTAGAACTTCCTGAAGTTTTTATATATAGTTCAAGATCACTGGTTTATACTCACTACTGGAGTTTCACCTTCTAGCCCAGATACTATTTTGGCACAAAGTTCCTCACAGCAAAGGTTCTCTTCTGCTGTTGCAACTAAAGCAGCACAGCGAGCAAACGCTCTGTACAGGTCCGACCACGTGCGCAGCAGGGATTTCATGCTTGGCTTTAACAACAGAAAGAAAGAGGTTGATAAATGTCAGCAGCTGGGCATGGAGATAAAAAACTGGAAGTTTTGAGAAAAGAAAAAAAAAACAATTAAGTAACTCAAAGAAAAAAAACCAAGTAACTCAAGAAATCCAATCCTTGAGCACGAGCCGACGTTTATACGCCCCAAAAACTCTACTCAAGAGGTTATCAGAGGGTATTTCCCAGTTTCTATAAACCCCACGTTGTTTCTAAGCAACATTTTGGATTCCTTATTACCTGGGGGAACTCCTGAATGGGGAAGATGTGTGCCACTGGCAGCAGCAACGCGTTGTGAACAGCTCTGAAGTTGTGTTCCAGAGCATCACCCTGATTCACTTCGTTTGTCTGCAATGAGGAAACGGCCTCGTTAACAAAACTGTAAAATCTGGATGACAAACAAAGCTGCTCTAAATCTATTTCCTTTGTACATTAGATCTGTGCAAGCTAAATGACTCAAATTGGCTGTTCTCAGTTCAAGAGTTTCAGCTGACCCTGCTGCTGAAGAGATAAAAAAGCACTGTTTCCAAGTTCCAAAAGAACTTCATTCCAAGAATAAAAAGTCATGTAGAAAATGTCTTATGGATTTTTTACTAATTTCAGTTGCAGTGTTGACAGCATAAAGCATCTAAAGCTTTCTTCATAAATTCTAAGATTTTTAGGTTTAATGACTACCTGAGGATTAGCTCAACAACTTGCACCTTAGACAGTGTGCTCTTAGTACCTCACCTGCAGAATTTGTTCAACCATATTCTGTGGCTTTCACTGGGGCTTCCAATCAGGAATCACAGAATCAATCTGGTTGGAAAAGACCTTTAAGGTCATGGAGTGCAACCATTAATCCAGCCCTGCCAGGTCCCCACTGCCCCGTGTCCCTCACCCCACATCTCCACAGCTTGGAAACCCCTCCAGGGGTGGGGACTCCACCACTGCCCTGGGCAACCCTCCAGGGCAAGAAATTGTTCCTCAGGTCCAACCTCAACCTCCCCTGGGGCAACTTGAGGCTGTTCCCTCTGTCACTGGTTTAAATTCAAATTTGACTATCATTTTAAGGCACGTAATTCCTAAAAAGACATTAGGATAAAAGACCAGCACAAAGATTTCCTGTGTGTTTTGAGGGGTGGGGATGAGGAGGAGCACAAAGAGCCACCATACCCGATTAATCCATTCAGTCAGGGGATTAACAATAATACTCCACATTCTCCAGAGATGCTCCTTATTCTCCACTTCCTTTGCTCTCTGGTTAAGGATGTTGATCACAGACTCACTGAAAGCCAGTGGAGATGTAGGCCCAGACAAAACATAGCTCACAAGTGTTTCCAGAATGACAAAGAACCTAGGGAAGAAAGTTAAAGAGGTAAAACACCTTTTCCAGCTGAAGTTGGGGAAAACTGAGGAAGCTTCTCTGGGAAGCTCCTTGTACAACCACCACCACATACCTCTCATCTGTCACACAGGATCCCAAGAGGTTGTTATGGAAAGGCAGCTGGATTAAGAACAAAGCTGGTGTTCCCTTGTAAAAGAAATTTAAGAGGTAAAAACAACATTGACACTGATCCAATTCAATGCTTCCTCACTTACATGTGTATCTCTGTTATATTTAACTCTAAGCCAGAAACTGGCAATTATTCCCTTGTAAAAGAAATTTAAGAGGTCAAAACAACATTGACACTGATCCAATTAAATGCTTGCCTCACTTACATCTGTATCTCTAAGTTATATTTAACTCTAGGCCAGAAATGGGCAATTATTAAAAGCTGTTGAAATGTTTCAGCTCTTAGCACTTCCCAATAAAAATGAGGGAAATCTGGAAACCAAATTTAGTCATTACTGCCTTGAAATCACACACGACACAAGGTAGGTAGACAGAATGAGGGATGGCACTCATTAGGAGCAAATCAAAACACAGCAGTTCTCACTGCTAATGAATATCAGCACTTTTTCTATGGCAGGGAAGTTCAGGTTCTTGGTCACTGTGATTTAGGAACTTTTTTTGCTGTCTAGCATAATATTCTCTGCTTGGCTTCTGTGAATTTTCTTTTCTCTGAGGAGCAGCACTTTCCATCTTTCTTTTAAATACTCTATTGACTTCAGAATGTTTCCCCAAAACATCATTTTTTAGTATAGAAATAGCACCACATCATCTGACTATGTGGTATCCTTGAAAAATACCTGCAACCTGTATTTTTACATCACTTTAAACATAAGAAATTCTCTTTCATTATCACAGTACTTTCAGTAAATCCCTTTTTAGTCATCATCATTTGCATTACTCATCAGAAGGGAGAGCTAGAAACAAAGTCTGCATTCTGGAACATGGAATAATATGATTTCCTGAAAAACCTTCAGCTCATGACTTATGGAGTGCCCTGGACATTTGTACCAGTTTGACATCCCAGTGACTTTCAGCATAAAGACAAAGATCTGGAAAGAAGTCAGACTTACATTTAAAAGATCCATATCAGCAACCTGATAAGCTGGTGATCCCAATACTTTTGAAGGCAATTCTTTAACAGTAATATCAATGAGGGACTAAGTATGGGAAAAGAAAAGAATGTATGTGAATATTTTCCTGAGGGTTTGAATACTCTAAATAACACCACATATAAAAGCAAAATTCCAACAATTGCTTCTCTTCAGTAAAAAGACCAAAAATCCACCCTGAAAGTAACTGTCCTTTGAAGCAAAAGGTTCTTGTAGAACTACATACCCAATTCTGTCAACACTGCTGATAAATCTCCAAGAGAAAACTTTTAAAGATAGAAACCCTTAAACAACACTATGCCACATGTGATGAGAATTGTCACTGACACTTTACACCAAAAAAATCAGTTGTCTCTTTTAAAGAGACCAGTCTGGTAAGTTAGATGCAAAAGGCAGTCAGAATCTAGACCATCAGAAAGAAATTACCTTTAAAAACCAGACAAAACCCCCCCAACTTACCAGTAATTTCTTCACAGGAAGAGAATTTGATCTAACAATGTTTTCTAAGGCCTGGAGCAACAAGGTCAGTATTTCTGAGCCTTGCTTTTCTTTCTTATTTCCTAGAATAAAGCACATTTACAGTTAGAGCAGAACGAGGTAAAGGTCATGCTGGCCAACATTTAAAACTTTAAATATATAAACAGTTTATTAGCTCTTAAAATGATATATTTATAAACTAAATAATTAGTGGATTTGGATACCAAGTCTTTTCTCTGAAGACTACTATAACTGAAACTTCCAAGTTTCAATGAATAAACCCTAAGTTTTATCAGTGAAATGGAAACACCTTTGTATCATTAACCACTTTAATTTTGACATGCTAGAAATAGTTGTGAATTTTTCCATTTATCCAAGCAATGCACTTCATTTCTCCTGCTTTTCAGTCAGATCCTTCAATATAAAAGGTATCATTAAGGAGTATCTCAAAGTAATTAGCATTTCTAAAGAACTGTGAAGACACTGTATTATGAAATAAAAATTTAATTAAAGAAAAAAAGGTGTCCATAGTCACCTAACAAAGACTTGACACAAACTTGAGTGATACACCAAAGGACTCAATTTCTCAATACCAAAGACTTGAGGCAGGGTTATTTTGGGGGGAAATGGAAATTTTTTTCTCCTCATAAAAGGAGCTGAAGTGCTTTAATGCCTTTCTTGCAGCCAAAAGCACCAGGAAAGGCACAGCAGCCTATCACCCACGGGGTCACTGCTTCTGTATTTGTCACACAAAGATGGAGAAGTATCAGTGGTTGCTGCTAAATGAAGTCCAAATCCAAATTCAAGCTTTACCAGCAATGAAGTAAATGATACTTCAGGTCTAGTCTCAAAAAGCCTGCTCAAACTGGTCTGAAATTATCTATTTTTTTAAAAAAGTTACTTTTTACCTGATTCAATAGCTGTTTTTACATGTCCATTTATGTCCTTCCATATAATGTTCAGCATACAATCTACAAGGGAGCATAATATTTTTACTTAGCTTGTAATAACAACAAAATTCCATCTGTAACACAAACACCTGACTTTGGGATAAGCTTTCAAAGCCAGTCAGACCTGTTCAGTGTCATGGAACACCAGATCATTACAGCCAGTGGTTACTTCTCAAGTTTCCCTCACCCACTTTCATTTTCCAGACAAGAAATCAAATTTCACTGCTGAAATCTTACCAGAAACTTCTTTTCCAACTGCAATAAAGCCATCCTGAACTGCATTTATGAACGTGCTGGCATGCTTACAAAAAAAAGAAGGGCTACTGATCAGTGGGTACTGGAGAGGCTCTAGGAGAACAAAAACACATGGTCTGTAAATCTGTTATTTTGCAGCTTTTTCATAAGTTTTAAAAGCAAGTATATGTGTATGTACAGTAATTTAACATAAAAACAGCTCCTAATGTTAAAGATAACTAAGTTTTAAACATCTGAAGTGTTTCATTCAAACAGACAACTTTAAATCCAACCAAATTAGCAGTTTCACACTATGCAGGAGTACTTAAAAATATAAACTTGTGTACCTAAATTAAGTACAACTTTGTTTTGCTTGGCAAAACCCACAACGTCTGGTCCCATCAAGAAGTGAAGCAGCATCTCAATCCCCAGAAGCTGAACAGAGGGAATCACCACTGTTTTTGAGGTACTAGAATTCAAGTTCATCCTTGGAGTGGCTGGGCTTGCAAACAGGTAAGGACCTGGGAGAGGGGAGAGAAGAGATGTTGTCTCACATTGGACCTGCAGAGCCACAAAACACCCAACAGAGCAGAATCCCAAAGGGGTAAGACAGGACACAATTCAGGACATTAAAACTGATCCTCAACACAACTGGATTAGCCTCATTTTGTGAGGTTGAAACACTGACTAAAACAGCTCTAAAACAAACATGGAGAAAAATGACTCTTTGCAAGAATAACCTACTGCAAATTAAAAAGCAGAAACACATGAAATGGAACATTTTACTTCCTGAAAGCAGCATGGAGTTGGAAATGTGCTTTAATACCTGATTTCTGTGCAGGGGTTGCTGGGAATAAGCTTTGGTTAGCTGGTACACGGGAGGGAGTTCCTTGTGGTGCAGCAGAATTGATGCTTAAAGTACTTTGGATGAGTGGCACACAAACCTGCAAAGCCATCAAAGCTCAGTGAAAACAAGTGGGACACCCAACAGCCCCAAAGAACCATCACACAGACTGCTCCAAGTGTCACTCAGACTGTGCTGCTGTTCAGAGCATCAGTCTTGCAGAGTTTCCAGGGACTTAGAAGAATATTTTTTAAGATGCTGTATAACATATGCACCCTGATATATGAATTTAAAATTGTTAAACAAAAACTCATGTTCCAATGATCCAGCTGTAGCATATTTAAAAAGATACAGTAGGTACATCAAGATTTTTTTTTCTTTACTCCCATCTTGGAAGTTTCAACTCAGAAACCTCACAGAAACTGTTTGTTCCAGTTATAATGTGAACAATAATGAAACACCTGAATCATTTTTCTCTTTGTGCACATTCCCAAATATTTTGTGACTCTCTTCAACACCTTTTCCTACCACAGACTTCCTCAAGCACACATCTGCACAGTGAAAAGTCAAAGAGTCTTTAAATAACATGCTGGTGTTCACTCTTGCTGTGAATTTTCTCCACACCAAGGTGCTCATGTGACATGGAGAGACTCAAATATTTTGGAAAACTAAAAAGATGTAACACACCCACCAGCACACAAGGCAGATTTGGTTCTTTAAGACAGTATTATCTTAGTAATAAGCTACAGAAGGACACAGCAACTACAGAATAAGCTCTGGCAACAAAGAGGACTCAGCTTATGTGGTGTGTGAAGTCAAGTCACCATGCTGTGATGGATTTAGTTGTGTTACCTGTTCAAAGTTTGCAGGCAGGTGAGGTCCCAACCTCATGAGTAAATACCACCAGACCTCCAGCTTTGTCAGTGCTAAGGCCTCTGTCCTCACGTGGATGGAGCTCAGTGGCTGCATCAGCAGTTTCAGCCTTTTAGCACTGCACAGGATATCTTGAAGATCAAAAAAAAAAAGAGCATATTTTTAAGCAACACAAATAATTAAATCATAGAACAACAAAAAAGGAAACATTTTAAATCATTTTAGTGGTTTTTTTTCCTAACACACAACCATAGAATGGTTTTGGGTTGGAAGGGACCTTAAAGGTCATCCAGTTCCACCCCCCTGCCATGGGCAGGGACACCTCCCACTAGAGCAGGGTGCTCAGAGACCCATCCAGCCTGGCCTTGAACACCTCCAGGGATGGAGCATCCACAGCTTCCCTGGACAACCTATCTCAGTGTCTCTCCAACCTCTCAGTGAAGAACTTCTTCCTCATTTCTAATATAAATCTATCCTCTTCCACTGTGAGCCCATCACCCCTTGTCTTACTACTCCAAGCTCTGCTAAAAAGTCCCTCCCCAACTTTCTTGTAGGCCCCCTTTCAGTACTGCAAGGCCACAAGAAGGTCTCCCTGGAGTCTTCTCTTAGCTGAACATGATAATTTTAGCTCAAAACTCAGACTATTTCACTACTCTAGTTGTTTAGAACAGCCCTGGAAACAGCAAGTGTTCTCTTTCCAATACCTAGTCAGAAATGAAAGCTACTGAATGCCAAGATAACAAGAGACATAACATGGACAGAAGTTTGCTCAAGCCTGTGCAAGTGTTCAGAGGAGAAAAAAAAACCCCTAAAGCCAGCTCAGCAGCATCAGAACCTGTTCCCCTGCTGCCAGGTGGCCACACTGGATCAGGCACAGCCCACGCCATGCGTGCCAGGATTCCATCTGCTGGGAGAATCAAACCCTCTGTTCATTCCTTCATGGGAAACACTGATCAGGACAAGCACCCAGATAATAACCAAGTTAAAATGACAATTTAAGTTACAATTTGGCTAAACTAAGAAATAGCCAAGTGTAGCTTTGTGCTTCCCCTTACTGTGTGTCCTGAAGAAAAGCAAGGTAAACAATATTTTGTGCTTGGACTCTTCAGACTTGTTCATGTCTCAGCTATTCCTTTAAAGCCACATTCATTTTCTTTAAAAACACCTCTAGAATCCTGAAGCATTGAAGAGAACCCCTGAAGTTAATCCACATAGCCCAGACTAAGATCTACAGAATGTTTCATTCCCCATTTCATCACTGGATCAATTAAAGCATTACACCACAAGGGTTTGTTCATTTTTTTGAAGGTCTGTTAATTTTCTCTTATCTCCTAGTGGAGAAATTAAGCTAGAACTGCAGATCAAACTGCCACTCCTCCTTGAAACACAAACCAGCTTGGATTTCACTGAGACACACACACACACAGGGTCTAGATCACTAATATATCCACACCCTGAGGTATACACCCCAGAAATCTGAGCATATCCCACAGCATTAACCACGACTAGACAGAACATCCTCTTCCAGTTATGTAAAAGTGACAGTAGCCAAAAACAATTCAGGTTTAACTTTTTTTAATCTACCTGGACTTAGTGCAAAATTATCTATTAGACTCTTCCATGCAATGAAGGCTATTTTCTTTACCACTGGTGAGCCACTACGAAATCCAAGCTCCTCCAGCTGCAGCAATGAGTTGATAAAACTGCCACTACGATGCAGAGCCTGAAGAGAAGAAGCTGAGAGTGAAGACAGATGCATTGCCAAAAACCTCCTCCCTGGGCTGTGAAGCTTAATGCTGTTCCACTTACCTTTCCAAGCAGTTTGACAAACAGGGGCCAGAGTTTCAACACATAACTCTCATTTTTTGTAGAAAACAATTTCCGAAGGTCTGAAATCAATTTCTGCAGAGAGGAAGGAACATCATCTCTGGAGGAAATACACCCAGAGCCCTCTGAACACCAAGCACCCACGTCTGGGGACACACACTGCAACTCTGCTGCTTCTAGCTCAGAAAGATTTAACCCTCTGCCACAGATTAAATCTTCCCAGCATTTGCTGGGAAGTCCATCAGGTGTTGCCACCATCCAGTTACCTCCTCAGCTGAAGTTTATGGTTGGTTTCAGTTATTCTCATAGTGGCAAGCAACAAATCCAAATCCATTTCCTTAGGTACTTATGGGCTCAATAAGTCTTAAATCAGAACACACAGTGACCCTAAAATCCACCTTGTTGGGTTTTATTATTAAACTGCTTTTATCTCAACCCATGAGCTTTACTTTGCTTTTTTTTTCTTTCCCTTCCCAATTCTCCTCCCCATCCCACTGGGTGGAGGGAGAAATGAGGACACTGTAAACACCATTTTTAAACCCCAACCAACCAATCCACCACCCTGATGACCCTCCCTGTGGTTCCTAGACAACAGGAGCATGACATTTCCACTTACTGTGGTCATCAGGTGCTCGGTGAAAGCAGCCACCTCCTGCTGTTTCTGGAGCAGCAGTGGCATGCCCATCTCCAGGGCAGTGGCACCTTGTAACTGCACCTTATGAGCTGAATGGGCCAGCAGAGGGATGATCAGCTTTGCCCACCTCACAGCCTCTTCCCCCATCTGTGCTGGAGTTTGTTCCATTAAGCTAGATTTGAAAAAAACACACAAAAAAAAACCCCCAGACACTGAATACAGGGATTACAAATCTCCCACAGCCATACTGCTCAGAAAGATGATCTCAGTTATCAACAAGAAATACTCTAATTCAACATATGATTTACAGGAAACCATTGGGAACAGTTTTCTTTCATTTTTTTTAAAGTAATTACATTTTGAAAGTTCACTTAAAACTGCCACGCTGAAGGGTTAGAGATAAATTTATCCAAAAGCAAAACAAACTGACATCTACAGTTGTTCTTTCTGTTCTATCCCATCTTTTGGCTCAGAAGAGCTGAACTGAGCCTGAAAGAACATACCATCACTTCCTGATCAGTGACCAAGGACCAAGCTGGCATATTAACCATCCTTTGGGTTCTCTGGGCAGCCTGGACCAGCTCCCATGGGGTGTGTGTGTGTGCTGCAAACAACCTCCATCTGCTTTTGGAAACCCCCAAACCCTGCAGCAGCAGCAGGGGTTTGCACAGACTCCATGTTCACCAGCCCAGTCAAGTGTTTTTATCTTACTGAGCTCTTAGAGCACAGGATGTCACACAGTTCTTTGTGTTTACACTGTCCCACACACAAACCAAGGGGACTTTCAGAACTGGGAGGACCTAGCTGATATTGTTGTCCTGTAGGAAGCAGCTTGTCTCCAAGCTATGGAATTTTACCAGGTGTCCTCTTTGGCACAGGTAGGTCAAACCCCCAGCAGCACAGCTTACAAAGGGTTTACAGCACCACAGAATCATGAAGGTTGGAAAAGACCTCCAAGATCAAGTCCAGCCATCAACCCAACACTCCAATGGCCTGTGGAATCGTGGCTTGCAGAGTGTGGTGGACATGATTTGCTTAGCCTGGACAATCAGGAGAGGCCTTGGTTTCTTGTAGGCCTCAGAAAGTCCATGAAGTGACCTGGAGACAGGCAAATAATGAGAGATAGGGGCTCTGCTGGCAGTTTGCCCAGACAAGAATGATAAACTTGGCAAGGCTGAGTTCAGCAATCCCATGAGTTACACAGAGGCTGGCAGGGGGTGTGGACAGAGCACAGACACTGACTTCTACCAATCTGTGCCTCAGCTTAGGTGTGTGAACAGGCTTGTTCACCTATGGGGTTGAGGGGGCTGGCTCCTGTCTGCTATAAAAGGCTGTATTGCTCTGCAATAAACAGATGTGACTGTTAACTCCTCTGGAGTAGGTGTCACTTCTCCAGGCCATGACCTGACATCTGGTGCCTGAACAGGGACCCCTGGAGCAGCTCAGAAGGGATTTGGGCACACGAGTGGCAGGGGGAGATCCTGAAGAGCTGCAAGACAGGGCTCTGGGCAGCCTGATCTAGTGGGAGGTGTCCCTGCTCATGGCAGAGGGGTTGGAACTGGGGGATCCTTGGGGTCCCTTCCAACCCTGACAGATTCTGATCTGTTTTAGCAGAGGACTTTAGAGCCCTAATGGCTCAAGGGTTGGACTTGATGATTTTGGAGGTCCCTTCCAACCTAAAGGATTCTATGATGGTCCCCTGAAACTGCATAATTGTGGTGTTGCACCTAAAGCAGTTAATGATGAGAGACCCAGGTCCTTCCAGATCCTACCATCAGCTCCCAGCCATGAGGCAGCCCAGCATTTGTGAGAGGGAGAAGATGAGGAAAAACCCCTTCCCTACGTGCTGAAAGGGGCTGAGGGGGGTTTTAGGGGTGCTCAGGGATCCTGGGGGGTCAGGGTGCAGTGGTTGGGGTGCATAAGGGATGCAATAAGAGAAGGGGATTGGCATGCTGCAGGCACAACAGCCTGTCTGGTGATAACAAATGAGATTAAGGGTGTGCAGGAATGGTGCCCTCATGACTGGAAATTGTTACAGCAGGCAAAGAATGCAGCTAAGCAATATGGGGTTTGATCTGAGGGGGCTAGACACATTAACATCTATTTTTACAGCAGAACAAATGATTCCACATGATTGTCAAAAGCTGAGCAGGTTGTTGTTGACTCCATTAACAGTTTTTACTGTGGGAGGCAGAATGGGGCAGGCTGGCAACATGAGAATGTCAAAAGCCAAGGCAGGAAGGGGATTCACTGGATGGGATTAATCCAGAGATGCTTACAGGCAGGGGTAATCATGCTCTGGGAAGGGTAGAGACTTTAATCCTCAGGAAGTGTGGCAATGTAAAGCACCATCCTTGGGACTGTTTTGCAGGATTGAGTGTTTGGATGGAGAAGATTAACAAGCTGGGCTTGGGGTGTCTGCTGATCTTTGTGTGCATGCTGCTCTGTGTTCCATGTTTCATTCAGTGTGTGAACAAACTGGTTGATCAAGTGGTTGCCCAGGAATTAGCTCTACAAGTAAATAAAAAAGGGGAGGGTGGGGGGAATCAAAGATGAGGTGCAGGCTGAGGAGCAGCACACAAATCTTGAAGGCTTTGGTACCCTGGGAAGCCACTGGTATGTTCAAAGCACCTCACCAAAGAACTTAGGCAAAAACAAGTAGAATTGTCAGTAGATAAGAACTGGAAGCAAAACTAGCAAGGCTTAATTGCAACAATCTCAAGGGAAAAATTAACAGCTACACAGTCAGGATGACCTGGCAGCCAGCCAATAAACAGATGTGACTCTTAACTCCTCTGGAGTAGGTGTCATTTCTCCAGGCCACCACCCAACACAGTTGTCCTGTAGGAACCAGCTTGTCTCCAAGCTATGGAATTCTGCCAGGTGTCCTCTTTGGCACAGGTATGTCAAATCCCCAGCAGCACAGCTTACAAAGGGTTTACAGAATCATGAAGGTTGGAAAAGACCTCCAAGATCAAGTCCAACCATCAACCCAACACTCCCATGACCACTAAACCATGTGCCCACATGTTTTTTGAACCCTTTCAGGGATGAGGGCTCCATCCAGCACCAACCTGGGCCAACACCTCATCTACTCTGTTAGGAAAAGAATTCTTTCTAAGACCCAATCAAAACCTCCCCTGCAAACACTTATCCATTCCCCAGACCCCTCACCAGCTTCATTCCCTTACCAGGACCTGCCCCAGCACCAAGAAGGTGCTGGACTAAGGAAAACTTTTGCCTTTCAAATAATTTTATGGAATCCAGAGTACAAGCACTGCTCAAGAGAATGGTCTTCCATGACATCTGCCAGCAGCCCAACTTCAGAACCAGAATATTGTCTTACCACTGAGGTCCATCAACCCAAGACCCAGTATCTGTTTAAGGATTATTTCCAGGTACAACTCTTGCTCTATGATAAAATGATTTTTTATATATATATGTGGTCCCACACATATGAAAGGACTAAAAAGACACCACTTGATGAACATTCCAGAAACCAGTCTACTGAATCTCAGAGCTGCAAGAGGAATTAGTGACTATTACCCAAATGCAAGCTGCTAAACTCTACATAAATTCTAATATCCAACTTCTCTACTAGAGAACATGGATGTAGTAGAGAGAAAATAAGCAAATAATTACTGCTTTCACTTTCAATTGAAAGTAGTTTTGTGGTTCAAATCAGATGAAAAATAGTTTAGAGAATACTTAAATAGTAAAGATACAAGCTCAACATATTTACTAATAAAGAAATTAAGTTAATACCAACTAAAAATGAAATTTGACTATTCTAGCACTGTTGACCAAAAAAAAAACATATTCTTGGTATTGGTCCTAAAAAGTGGCCTTTGGAATTAAGCAGTAGCCTGAAGAGGAGGAGAAACACTCCTGAAGAGGAGGAGAAACACTGCAGCAACATCTGTAAAGTGCCACAGAGATATTTGAAAATAAAACCCCATCCAATGGCCAAAAATTCTCACCCAGATATGTTCTGAAAAGGCAGAAGCTAAGGATGGGACTTGTGAAGCACGCAAGATACTTTGGCAACAACTCCCAGCCATTAAAAATGAGAGCAAGAAAAGTTTATCAGAAATATTGCCTATTTTCTGCATCAGAATCAACTGTTGTGTTATCATTAAAGGAATATTTTCCAGAAGCAGCTGGTCAGGTGAACCACTGGCACAGAGCTGGAAACAGAGCTAAGAGTTCTCACCACTCTGTTCTACTGACTGCAACACAAAACTCTGGGGGAAACATCCTCAACACTGTGAACCACTCAAAAAGCAAAAATTCTTCCTTCAGTCTACTCAAAGTCATTAAGATTTGGACCCAATGTTCTCCCCCCAAAAGGGAGGAGCTGTTCCAACCATGCACGTACCGTATGACGACGTTGAGAGCTTCCACCACCATGGACTGCACATCTTCTTTAGTCAGCACTGTCTCCAGAGTAGAGAGAATATTGGGCACCTGAGGGAAGGAGAGGATCAGAGTGAGCCCCTACATACAAATATTTCCCTTTGGAAGAGCTGGAATTAAGACATTGCTTCCCAAAACTGTGCCCTGGGTGTGGATTATGCTTGCTCTGGTTTTAAGGGTGAAAACTGGATTATTCACACTTGTCCCCTGTGCTGCTTCACTGGTAGTGGAGTGGGGAAGTGATTGTGCCCCTGGACTGGGCACTGGGGAGGCCACAGCTTGAGGATTGGGGTCAGGTTTGGGCACCACAGGATAAGAAGGACCTTGAGGGGCTGGAGTGGGTCCAGAGAAGGGCAACAGAGCTGGGGAGGGGTCTGGGGAACATGATTGTGAGGAGGGGTTGAGGGAGCTGGGGGTGTTGAGCCTGGAGAAGAGGCTCAGGGGAAACCTGATTGCTCTCAACAACTCCTTGAAAGGAGAGTGAAGTGAGCTTGGTGTTGTCTACTCCCATGGAATCAGCAATGGGCTGAAGTTGCCCCAGGGGAGGTTTTGATTGGATCTGAGGCAGAATTTCTCTGCTGGCAGAGTGGTGAGGAGTGGCCCAGGCTGCCCAGGAAGGTGCTGGAGTCCCCAGCCCTGGATGGGGTTCACAAAAAACGTGTGGACTTGGCACTTGGGGCCATGGTAGCGTTGGGTTGATGGTTGGACTTGATCTTGGAGGTCTTTTCCAGCCTTCATGACTCTATGGTTTGATTCTATGACTCTATCAGAGCTGCTCACATTGCAAGAGAAGCAGTAATCTGTTGGCTCTTTTCCCTCTGCAGCTGCCCTCAGATTTTTCCCCAAGAACTCAGGCCCTACACCTGCCTCTCAAATCCAATGGAACACAACCTTCAGATTCAAAACCTCCTGAGCTGAGAGCAAGAAAGCCTGCACAAGCCTCACCTCCCTAGGAAACGAGGCCACAAACTAAAACCAACATTGCAAGAGAAGCAGTAATCTGTTGGCTCTTTTCCCTCTGCAGCTGCCCTCAGATTTTTCCCCAAGAACTCAGGCCCTACACCTGCCTCTCAAATCCAATGGAACACAACCTTCAGATTCAAAACCTCCTGAGCTGAGAGCAAGAAAGCCTGCACAAGCCTCACCTCCCTAGGAAACGAGGCCACAAACTAAAACCATGAC
>NW_008607723.1:0-3032 GCF_000691845.1 Merops nubicus | reverse complement strand
AAAGGTCTGCTTGGAGATGACCCAAAGTGCCCGAGTGCAAGTGTTCTTGTCTGAAGTTGTCACAGCGATGCTGTTCAGCGTGGAAAGCAAGTCCTGTGCCTCAGGGGCTGAAAGGAGAGGGCAGAGCACTGAAATGCTGTTCACACAGCTCTAACCAGCTCCTCAGCAGGGCTCCTTTCACTTAGGTCATGTCCCTAAAGATTCAGCCAGCTCCGAGTCCAAATGGAGGTGATTTGATGTCTTAAATGTTAGTTTTTGGGAATGGTTTGGGGACTTCTCTCAGAATAAGAGTTAAAAAAGGCTCAAAATTAATATACAGATACTTATTTATCACCACAAAACTACACAACTAGAAGACACATTTACCTAAAACCACCACAGCTAAAGATTAAGTATTTAACTGTTCAAAACTTTTGGGATTTCAAGTGAATTTAGCAGCACTTTGGGCAGTTCCCTTACTATGCTGAGAAGTAGATTATTTTAGGGTCTACAAGAGGATTTATTAAAGAGGGTGGTGCTGACAAGTAGATTATTTCAGGGTCTACAAGAGGATTTATTAAAGAGGGTGGTAAAGATGTAACTGAAGCAACCACAAGCTTATTAAACAAAAAGTTCAACACAGAACTAGAAAGACAGATGGAGAAATCAAGCATTCCTTTAAAATCCCAAACTAATGGATTGGATTTCTTACAGATTTGGGCTTTGTGGTTAAGATAATCTTGGTGTCAGAAACACAAACTCACAGAGAGTCCTTGGTGAGGAGTACATGTGCTTTTTGCCCCCCTTAACCCCCCACTGTTTTCAGGGCTTAAATTATTGCTGACAAAACTGACTTTTATTTAACAACTGCTTAAAAAAAGTTATGGGAGAAAGGGACCAACACAGACATCATTGGAGATGTCTCATTCTCCCAGGAAATGAGGCTGAAAAATTGAGGAGGAAAGCTCAAAGAACTTTAACAAAGAGAATGGCCATGAAATAATGGCCCCTGGGCATCCAAATGTATGATTTTCCTCAGTCTTGCCCAAGGTTAAGTTTCTCCCTAGTAAAAATCATTCCAGAACAATTATCCAAGATATTAAACACTTCCAAGAGGAAGAGTCACTGTAGAAGAAAGCTCCTAACTGCTACCCAAGCATCTAATGAAACTAAAAGTTTGCCAAATGGTGTTAGTAAGTTTTTTTTTAATGCTGTTATGCTGTTTTTTTGGTACAAGATGAAGTTAGTGAAGTGATCACACTGCTCCTACTAGAGATAAAACCACTGCACCACTGGGGAACTGGGAATTTTGTCAAAATTAAGGTCTTAACACAGAGAAAAATCATATATATATTAAAAAAAAATATATATATACAGACATTACCAGCATGGACACTGAAGTTTATCTCCTTACCTGATAACTGAGATGTAATCTCTGAATTAAAAGCACAGAATCCCAATGCCTGTAGTGCTGCATTGCTCAGGGCTGAGTTTTGGCTGGAAATGTGTGCCTGAAAAACATCATGAAGGAGCAGCAGTGAGGTTCTGTCTGCATCCCACCACCCCTGCTGCATGAGGAGAGAGGTCAAAAATCAAAACACTGGGGGAAAAATGCCCCCAGGTAGGATTCCTGCTCACACAGTCCAAATCACTAAAGGAATTTGAGGTTCTGGAGACAGGTTTTGCTCTCTGTAACCTTCACTGAGCTCTAAACATCTAAAGTTTTGTTTATTTTGTTTTTTTTTAACAATTTCTCATAACATGAAAGGTATGTTTTGCCCACAAACCCTCACTGCTATGCCACTAGCTTGAATTCTTCCTAAAAGAACTCAAAACTCATCTTGCCACCTTGACCACCTAAATACCTTAGTTCACTGAAGCAGAAAATTAAGGGTAAAGAAAAAATAGAAAATAAAGAAGGTAGAAAATTAAGTGTGGGAAATAGACCTACCTTAAACACTTTGCAAAGCTGAGGAAAGTGTTTTTTGACATTTGCAGTGAACTCTTTGCCTTCTTCACCAGTCAAGCGACTTGAAAGGGGGGAAAAAAAAGCAAAATCCACAGGTTAGAATTGGCCTAACTTTAAATTTCTAATACATTAGGCAGTGTAGAACCATTGCTTAGAAAGCTAAACCAAAACCCTGAAGAAATTAAAGAGAAAAAAACCCATCCCCACAAGGTTAGTCTGATCTATCAGTAAAATATCCTGTTAGAAAGCACATGTGCCCCAGGAGATTGGATAAAAAAAGTGATTCATGCCTCATCCTGTGCTCATGGAGAATAAAATAATACATTAAAGGCTTTTCTTTGGTCAACTTTATATAAAAAACGTTAAAAGTCGATGGTAAAATGCTGAAAACCAGCTCAACTTCCTACAGAAACACACGAGCTTAAAGCAAGACTCCTCAAAACGGCTCCTAAAACGCAGCGACCCCCCAAATTCTGCTTGGACGAGCAGCAACGATTCTGCACAGCTCTGAGGAGCGTTCACAGAGAAATAACAACGCTTAGCCTAGAAAACATTAACCCGCAGTCTCACACAGCACAAACCGGCCGTGCCAAGCGCGACCATCCACGGGCCGACCTCAGAAACGTGTTGTCCCTTAAGGATATCTCTACATCAGGGCGCTTTTTTTTAATCCGTTGTCGCTAAAAAGCTGTAAAATCTTCTAGGCGCTGGGTATCGCCGGTTTTCTAGGCAGTCAGAGCTTCAGAAGTCGCCAGCGAACGGAGAGGCAGGAACTCGGGGAGGAGTTAGTGGCTCTACACGTGCTAACAGCCCCGGGAGGCCCCGGTAAAAGCACCACCTCACGCTTAGCAAGTTTTTTCCCCGAGAGAAATGCACTCAAAAGAACGCGGGAGGGCTCCAAACCCGACTAACACGCCACCCAACCCTCGCGGTCCTAAAACTGAAAAGGGAGTTTTTTCCCAGCTAGAAAAAAGTTACTACTTCCCAACATTCCTTCACGCAACTCTGCAGGCGTCTGAGAAAAAGTAAAAGGGCAGGATCCGGGATGAGCAGGCCGCACAAAGCCGCCTCCCCTCCTGTTTTT
>NW_008607722.1:34430-34635 GCF_000691845.1 Merops nubicus | reverse complement strand
TTCATTTTAAAATTAAGTTTCAACAGTTTAATTTTTTAAAATTTATTTTCTTTCTTTAAAAAATTAATATTTTACTTTTGTGTTTTAATTTCTTTTTAATAATCGACTTTCATTTTATTTTTATCTTATTACTGTTCTTTTACTTGATCCTTTTCCCTTTTCCCTTTTCCCTTTTCCCTTTTCCCTTTTCCCTTTTCCCTCTTCC
>NW_008607722.1:33561-34206 GCF_000691845.1 Merops nubicus | reverse complement strand
TTCTTCTTCGTTTTATTTTTTCTTTTGTTTCTTCTTCTTCTTCTTCTTCTTCTTCTTTTTATTTTTTCTTTTCTTTTTCTTCTTTTTCTTTTCCTCTCCTTCTCTTCATTTGTTTTCTTTATTGTTTGTTTTATTTTGTCTTTGTATGTCCTTTTATTTTAACTTCCTCCCAACTTTTAAGCAAACTGCTCTAGTTCATCATCACAGTCCTTGCCCACAGAGCCCCACGCTGGCTATGCCGTGGGGCTCCTCTCCATCCATAGCCCACCACAAAGGTCCTCCTCCCAGGGGAGATGGTGCTGGAGGCCAACACAAGCATCTGGTGGCAGGAGGAGGTGATGGAGGAGGTGGCTTGTGCATGGCACTGCCCTGGGAGCCAAAGGGCTGGGTGCTGCCAGGCTGTGGGGAGCCAGCACCCCAGAGAGGAGCAGCTGGAGTTGTAGAATCATAGATCTGTAGAATGCTTTGGTGGGAAGGGACCTTTCATGGTCACCTCGTCCAACCGCCCTGCAGGGAGCAGGGACATCCCAACTAGAGCAGGTTGCTCAGAGCATCAGCCAACCTCACCTGGAATGGTTCCAGGGATGGGGCAGTGACCACCTCTCTGGGCAGCCTGGGACAGGGGCTCACCAACCCCACTATCAA